>NW_015112785.1:583262-589272 GCF_001443285.1 Poecilia latipinna | reverse complement strand
GTTTTCTTGCCCGCAAGACCCGTTTTCGCTATTTTAAACCCAAAAAAAGGGTGGACAAATTTTTTTTTTTTTTTTTTTTTTTTTTTTTTTTTATTGTTAAACTCGTTGGATTTGAAGCTTTATGTTTCGGTTCTGTTCGTTTACAGGAACGTGTACAAAGACCTGCGTCAGATCGAGCTGGCCTGCGACACCCAGGAAGACGTGGACAGCTGGAAGGCCTCCTTCCTCAGAGCCGGCGTTTACCCAGAGAAAGACCAGGTGCTCAAGAGATTACCGCTGTCGAGACGTCCCCTGTTTTTCAGTTTTCAGACTCTCTTTTGACTTTCCTAAAAAGGTTTCCTTTGCGTGGGTGATGTGATGTCCGCTTCTGGTGTCCCTCAGCACGAGAACGAGGACGCCATGATTCCCGGGGACACGGTGTCCATGGACCCACAGCTGGAGCGCCAGGTGGAGACCATCCGCAACCTGGTGGACTCGTACATCAGCATCGTCAACAAGTCCATCAGGGACCTCATGCCCAAGACCATCATGCACCTCATGATCAACAACGTACGTCCCGGGTTTTCTTTCCACGTTAAGCTGAACATTTCTGCTACCAGCTGGTTCTGCTTGGTGCGTTTTAAACGGGTTTCGAGGAAAACGTCACAGTGAGGCCAAACACAGACGCACACAAGCAAACGCACTTGGTTTCCGTTTTCTTCACAAAATTTTACCAAACCCAGAGACATTCATTGGGATTTCAATGTATAAAACTCTTTTAAGTGCACTCAGCTATAATATTTATTGACTGTATTTTGAAAACATGTTTAAAAAAAAAGCTCTTAACAATATTTGCTAATTTCTTGTCTTTGACGGGTGTTTTCACTCCTCTTTAGCTTCTGCAGAAAATCAGCTGATCCATTGAGCACATAGCATCAACAATGAAGCTTTGCAGAAAAAGTGAAATGCATTACTAGTGCTGGTTTAATTTGTTGTTTAAATCTGTTTTTGAGTGACTTTGATGTTTAAATGTGACAAACACAAGCTTAATAGGGCCAAACTAAAAGACTTTCTTTTTTGAATTGCTAACATAGAGACAATAAAGTCTCTATGTTATAAAGTATTAGTAGAGTAGATGCATTATTACCAGAAGAAAGTCGTAAACTTCTGGGAAGATTGATTTAATGATTTATCTAGACCTAACATGGCGCCTATTTGGTTCTTTCTTCAATCGTTTCAAAGTCAATTGCATGACAATTTGATGCTGTCGAGTTTGAAAATGAAACATGTCCTTATTTGTAAAAACCGATACCAAAGAATAACTTTGTGAGGTGCTCGACGTTCCTCACTTTACATTTTTAAAATAAATGTGTCACGCTTCAGACGAAGGACTTCATCCACTCGGAGCTGCTGGCCTACCTGTACTCGGCCGGAGACCAGGGCAGCCTGATGGAGGAGTCGGCGGAGAAGGCTCAGAGGAGGGACGAGATGCTGAGGATGTACCACGCCCTGAAGGAGGCGCTCGTCATCATCGGAGACATCAGCACCACCACCATCTCCACGCCGGTGCCGCCACCCGTAGACGACACTTGGATCGCCAAAGAAGCGAGGTGACAAATGTTAGACAAACGAATGCGTGAAAAGTTTTAATACTTTTAACTTCAGACAGGTTTCAACCTGCTTAATGGTCAAAGCTTCACCTGCAGTGGACGGTGAGTCTCCAGATTAGACAAAAACAAACCTTAAAAAAAAATTTATTTAGGAAATATTAAGTTATTGATAAAATACATATTTCTGTTCCAACATGTTTTTATTTCTATGTGCTGCAATAGAAATAAATAACAAAAACGATGCAGAGTAAAAGTGTGATGAAATGTTTGCGTTTTCTTGTTTTTGTCATGTTCGCATATAACATGCAGGTGAAAAATTAATAATTTTTTCAACATTAAAAAAAAAAATCTGAAGAGATTCAGGTGAGCATGACTAAAACTCTGGTATTAGTGTAAGAGTAAAAAGTGTGAATAAATTAAGGATTCATGATTTAATTTTAAAAAATACGTGTTACAATTTTTCTTTTTGTTTAGATTTTTATTGTTTATTGAAAATGTAAACAAGAGCAAACTGCCTTTATCATAATGCATAATGTCCACCAGGGGGCACCAAAGGGCTGTCAGTTATGAGACCAGCAGCTTCTTCCTTTCTTTGCGATGCAGTTAGAAAATAAACGGCTTTGATTTGTTCAGATTATCCATGATGAACATGAAATGTTAAAAGCAACACCTGGCTCTTTGTTCCAGTCCTCCTGCGGCGTCCCGACCTCTCGCGTCAACCGCACCCCCTCCCAACCGGCCCCCGGCGGCGAGGGGCACCCCCGCGGGTGCGCCCGCTCCTCTGAATCCGTCGCCGGCGTTCGGAGCGCCGCCCGTTCCGTCTCGTCCCGGCGCTCCGTCGCCGTACGATGCCAACTCGGCCGTGCCCCTCATTCCTTCGAGGCCGCCCCGCGTGCCTCCAGCTCTGCCGCCGGGAATTCCCAGGTAGATGGAAACACACACACACACACACACACACACACACCCCTACACATCCTTACGTGATTTAGAGTTTTGTTGTGACGTATCATGAGGACCTTTCGGCAGATGGACGGTCACTTGCCTTTTTTTTTTATGAGTTCATCTCATCTGTTTTCTTTCTTGGTCCAAATGTAAATGTGGGAAATATTTTATTGATAAAAGTGACAATAAGAGGAATTTATTCCTACTTTTTTAGGGCCACAGCAATCATAGCATCACAAGCACACATACTGGAACTGAAAAATGTTCCCATTTGTAATGTATAAGTGCCGTTTCTATCACTAAGCTGCACGCAGTAACAGTATTTAATCATATTTTCAAATTGATTGATACTTATTGACGCTCTCATTGAACAAAGAAAATAGTAAAAACAACATTTCTAACAGCATGGGCAGTTTGTGGGGTTTCAAACATCATTAATTGAAATTTATTGTTACAACAGTCAAAACTCTTATCACGATAAATGATTACCAATGCAATAATTATGTCACCTGACCTGGTTTCATCATGCTGTGGTATTTCAGGAAGTTCACAAAAATTAATTTTTAACACATAGCACTGAATGTTATAATAAAAAAGCCAGACTCCCATCTTCGAAAATGTAAAATTAGCATCAACAAGTAAAATAATGAGCATTAATGCATTTTTTAAGGCTATATTCAGATTCTAAACTAAATTATTTTTTTATTATCAATTGCAGTTGCATGTTATAACATTATCACACCCTAAATATAAAGGGTTCAATGAAGCTAAGCTAATAACGATTAAAAGCCCAATGGGCTCCGTGCATCATGTAAACATCTAGATAAGGCCGTACCATCTGGGCTCCCGTTTCAGATTAATTTAAAGTTCCTGAGAAAATCTTCCGAACAGATCAACATGAGCTGATAGAAATGTTGCATGGACAGCTTATCATCAGTCTGGGTCCAGCTGAGACTCAGTCTGATGCGCATTCAGACTGAGCTTTACGTTTTTGTTGGTAATTAGCAAGCTGAACGCCTGAGCACCGTTTTAAAGCTTTCAAAGCGCCGTTGGTGCTTCAGGGTCAGAAATCCGGACCAGAATTTAGACCCGTTTCATGTCTGGCTTTCCGTCTGCATCCACACCGACACAATAGGTGACCCTGTTGCCATGGTAACGGGCCCAGGAAGCCCATAAGTCTCCACGCATGACGTATCTCCCGTTCTGTGTTGCTGGGGGTTTTATTTGGTGGGGGGGGGGTTGTTTTGGTGCTTTGGGAGCAATCGCTGCATGACTAAATAGTAACATTTTCCCCTCGCATGTTTTTTTTTTTTCTTTGTTTCCCTTCCCTTTTCCTCTCTTCCACCATTTTCTCCTGCAGCAGAAGACCGCCGGCTGCACCCAACAGACCCACCATCATCCGCCCTTCAGAGCCCTCCCTGCTCGACTAGAAACTCCCTCAAACGTCATTTTGTTTTCCTTTTTTTCTCTCCATCTGGTCTCTCAGACCCTGTTTACACTTTTCTATCGCTTACAAGCAGAAATGTTCTACTAAAAATAGTTTCTACTCTGTGATTACAAACTACTGTTATGCTCTTAGGTCTGTGCTTTTCAGAGGCATTTTTGTGTAGATATTTTTTTTTTTTCCTTAAAGCGACGACATGAAGGCAAAATGAAAAGATATAAATTTGATGACAAATTTAAAGCCTTCCTCAGAAACTTTGTAATAAAATCCATCTTAAAGCGGCGTATGATGTACAACTTTTTTTTATGACGTAAGAGAAATGTTTGTGAGCTGAACACTTGCTAATGTTAAATCTGCAGCATTGACACACTAACAGCATTTAACGAAAATAATTATTCTCACATGGTTTTTCTTTTCACTTAAGTTGATTTATAACATTCAGCTTCTTGCCAGATAGTTTTTTTTTTCCTTAATAACACACTCCTGTTAGGTTTATTGCTTCTCCTTCTGTGGGAAATGCAAACCTAAATCAGAGATGGAAACCAGAAGGGAAGTGCTGACGTCTTATGTAACACTAATAACTACACAGATGTTGATGTAAGAATGTCCTGTGCCTGCGAGTTTCCACAAAGCTTACCGTCAATGGAACAAATGTCACAACGTCTTTGAAATTTCATCAGCGCATAAAGCCATTTGTTAAATAAATCTGAGAGACGTCGCCTTTATGTTTATGAATAAAACACAAATCGAGACCAAAAGCTCTGGTGGTTGGTGCTTCTTCTGGCTGCATGCCTTTTCTCGTGCTTCTGTTGTTTTTCACTCAAGATGACATGAGCAAACGCTTATGAAATATTTGCATGGTGCAAACCTGGAAGCAGCTGAGCAGAAGTGAAACATTTCCTCTGATGGAGTCGAGGTCAGTTTGGTTGGTGCTGCATGTTTATAACAATGTGGAATCCTTCGAATGACTTGTTTTTAATACATTGGGATCAATGTTCAATGCAAACGCACTCGGGAAAGACGTAGGGAATCTGGGATCAAACCACAGGAGGGAAACAAAACGGCAGTGATTTACCGGTAAGTAAGAAGCAGAGCCAGACGTCGCTGCATTCTTTACACACCAAAACTTTTACTGTATAAATTAAAGAATGTGTGGAGATTGAACTATACAAGTTCCTCTGCAACCAAAGAGCCGGTTTCGACCTCAATCCAGCGAAACAAAACTCGTTTTGAGCCGCAAATGTTTTGATTTTTTTTTTTTATTTTTTAGGTGCTGGAAAAAAGAAACCCTTAGTAGAGGAAATATGGAGTCATTTTTAAAGAGCTACGTTTTTATTTCAATTTTTAGGGTTTAGTATTCAGAAAAACAAAACTTTATAATATACATTTTGTTCAGTCTAATATTTGTGTAAAAAAAATCTTATAGTTTCAAACCTAAAGACAAGAAATTGTTCTAAAAAGCATCTTTTGTTGGAAATTCAGTGCAGCTATTCTAACTACTAAAGGTCTTATTAGAAATGTATTAAGAGCCATTGTTAGAGGTTTAAAGAGCCACTTGTGGCTCCAGAGCTGGAATAACAAAGTTAATACATTTTAATTGCATGGCATTTAATAATCACCCAAAGATACTTTACAGGATTACAATATGAAATCAAACAATGACCAGGAAGGTCCCCATATCATGATACCTCGGCCACCGTGCTTCACAGCTGGCTGGACTTTATCGTTTTGGATGACATCTGATGAAGCTTTTGCAAACATTAAAAAAAAAAAAAAAAGATTCACCAAATATGATTTATTTTTATGTCAGTCAATGAGAAGGCTTTCCAACCTGGAAAATTTGGAGCTCATCACTAAAAAAAATGAGAAAGCGATGCATTTTTTTATTTAAAGGTTTTAAGTTTAAAACGTATGTGAGCATATGCGTAATTATTGCTTTTACTGTAAATCTTTTTCGATTGGCTAATATTCTACGTCGTAGTTTTCCATTTTCTTCCATTAAGTTCCAGTTTTGGCTTTCATTATAAAACATCTC
>NW_015112785.1:551307-580074 GCF_001443285.1 Poecilia latipinna | reverse complement strand
CCCCCCCCCCCCCCCCCCCTCCCCCCAGACGTTAGAGAAGACCTCGGTGTGAATCCTTTCTTTCCAGTGAAGTTTGCTTTTCAACAGAGCCAGAAACTAACCGGAGGTGTTTGTGTTCATGGTCCTCTCACACAGGCGGCCGCCACACGCTCCTTCTCGTCTGAACCCCATGTGAAGAAACTTCCGACCCGGCCACAAAGAATCAGCAGCAGGACTCTGCTGGAAGAACTCAATTTTTATTTTTTGTTTATTTTTTGTTGTAAGATCGTTTGGTTAAAGAAGATAACAGGTATCAAGAATTTCTTAAACAGAATTGAAAAACCCCCAATTTGCTGTGTAAGTATGGTAATATCAATAGTAAACATGCGCTGTATTTACTGTAAATCTTTTTCCGTGGCTAAATAAATACCGTTCAGACGTTTCAGGTCAAACTATTTGGTGGTGATAATTTTATGATTAAATTTCCAGGTAGTTGTAAATTACAGCCCGCCAAGAGGTTTCGTGACACATTTATTTCAGATGCTTTCCAGCTTGAGTAACAACTTGAATAAAAACATGTTTCTGCAGAACTCTGAGGCGGCCTGGGGAGACATTCAGGCGATGCAAAGAAGATGTTGAGGTGGGAAAAATTCAGGTCCGCAAGCACTGGATTTACCCACAAAGGCTCCAAATGAAAATAAATGGCATGAATGAAATTAGATATGAATTAGATATGCATATGGTGTGTGTGTGTGTGTGTATATGTGGTACAACTCTGTAGAGAACACTTTATTTGACGGGGTGACGACATGAACGTGACGACATGAACGTGAAGGAGTCTTCATGAATATTTACAACTGTTGTCATTAAGTGTCATTCAGTTAATAATGACACTTTTAATGCAAAGTTGCAATAAAATTTGTATTAAAAGTACATTAAAAGTGCCAACTTTGCATGTGTTTTAATGCATAAGAACCCCTCTATTGCTAATAGTAAATGGCACCATGAATATTAATAAAATCCCACCTTTTTCTGACTCAGAACTAGAACTCCAGTGACGTCTGAGAAAACTTGAGACCCGATCCAGTTTCTGATCCACTGTTTAAAGATTGAACAGCTGATCAAATCAAGTTACAAACTTAAACCAAACTGGATAGTTTGTTAACATTTTTGTGTCACTTAGCCATTCACAGAGCTCCCTGATCAGAGAACATATCAACTTTCATACGGCGAAAAGCAAAAACGGCTCCGTTCTGCGTTCTTTCAGTGTAAAACGATGCTTTTATTGTCATGAATGTCTTTCACTAAAAGCTGATTTGTTACATCTTACAGGACATGTGAACATAAAATGCCTCTGCATGAACAAAAAGGACACTTTTGTCATCTGAAAGAAAAAAAAAAACATGGTTGAAGTTTAAAACACAAACGCAGTCGGTGTGTCCTACGACACTGCGATTGGCAGTCAGTTTGTGAAAGTTTCCCTCCTTCCCACACACGTCAAAAGACTAAAACAAATGTGACTCATTAAACAGGACCCTTAAAAAGAAAAACACCAGAATCAACTCTGAGACCAACTAAAACAAACGCAGCTGCAGAGTCAACACTATTGCACGTTATTATCCTGTCATTATTATCCAGCAACTGGGCGAACAGTCTACCTTTACCGTAAAATCCCGACCCCTTCACCCCCTTTCAGAGGCGTAGGACGGCTTTGATGCGCATTTCCTTATCGGTTTGTGGGCCAGACGTGGCATTAAAGGCACTAAACAAAATGAATTGACCCAACTTCCACATTGTCATACCTCTTCACCTTCTGGTTGCACTTTGTGATTTAATGAAATGTCATTATTGCTCACAGTCTGTTTATTCATCTGTCTTGCACACTTTCTCTATGTGCAGACTCTCCGCTTGTCGTCAAACAGTTTGCGAACGGTGTAGACCTGCGGAAAGACGACGGGCACAGAAATCAGCAAAAAAACACATTTCTCTTTACACTACTGAAGCATAAATGCAGCAGATTCCTGGAGAAAACTGCAAAAAAAAAAAAAAAAAAAAAAAAAAAATCCGTAAAAAATCAAGCCAGAAAATTAAAATATAAATGTTTTAGTTAAATGCATATTTATTCAGGTCTGTATTAAATAGATGCACTACTGGCTGCAGTTACAGCACTTAGTCTGCTGTATTGGAGCAAATAAATGCTCAAATTCTTATTCCTTCATTTATATATATATATATATATATATATATATATATATATATATATATATATATATATTCGGATGGATGATAAATTAATTAATTGCGTAATAATGCAAATTTGCTCTATCTAAGACCAATAAATAAAGTTTCATTTTGAAAAGACACTGGTATTGGAAGATATTTAAAAAATCCAAAGTAAAACACACACTCCACTTTATTACTACTAATAAAGTGGAATAAAAATATGTAAATGTCAAATCACACTGACCATCACTTAAATGTACAAAATCAGTGAGGAGGATGAACACGCGTCATACTTTGTAACGTCTGGTTAAAATGTGCAGTGAATTAACGGGTCGTGTGGCGGTCACCTGGGTTAGGGCCACACACAGCATCACCAGCACACTGGCACACGACCAGAACGAGACCCTCCATAGGTTGTCCTCCAGCAGGTTTCGGTCCCGCGCCTCAAAAGCCCGCAGGACCGTCTGCATCTGCCGGCTTCGCTCCAAACGTTTGTGCAGAGACTCCATGGTCTCCTGAGGGGAAACCAAGCAGAGAGCGACGGCGTGTAAGTCAAACAAACTAATGCTAAAAAGAAAGAATAACTACACCGAGGACGAGTCTCGTCTGCAGGTTCTGAAGTTTCTGCAGGTTTCACTCAAATTTAAGACTTTTTAAGACCACAATGACTGCAATTTAAGACCAATATCTTCACGGAAATACCTTCATCACGCCAACTGGTGAAGGCGATAAAGTTGGTTTTACCCGGAAAAACCCAAAAAAAAAAAAAAAAAGAACAGCTACCAGGGGTGTGTTAGCAGTGAGTTAGCGGTGGCCTCCATCATCTCAGACAAAACGCAATGAATATATCCTAGTGCGACTCAAACACAACCTGACAAAAAAGTCCAGCAAAAAAACAACAAAAAAGATTAAACAATCATATTAAGACAAAATTTAAGATCTGAGATCTGTGATAAACTTATTAAAGGCCAAATCATTTTTTGAAACTAAGGCTTTTAAGGCCTTAATTTTAGATACACAAATTTAAGCCCTTTTAAGGATGCGCAAACAAACACCCTGAGTCTGCTTGATTAGCTGACGACATTTCTCTCTCTCTCTCTATATATATATATATATATATATATATATATATATATATATATATATATATATATATATATATATATATACACACACACACACAGACACGTATTGACCTAAAATATGACCTAAAACAGTAGATGTTTACAGGTTCTAAGTCATAGATAGCCAATAACAGTCCTGGAGGGACTTCCCCAAACAAATTACTCTGCTCACATATTTCTAAGAACATAAACTCAAAGTCCAAACATAGGTACTCTTTAGAAACTAGTAATATTAGTCATATTTTTTAGCAGGTTGAGCATCAATAACTTTTTATGGCTTTCTAAGCATGCCTTTGAGATCATGATTTATTTCCTACCTAAGCTTGTCAGCCGCTGAGGCGCGTTCCCATTAGCTAAAGATTACATACAATAGTTCAGCATAAACTGGGTGCCATCTAACCACATCCAGAAGGCCACAACGACACATTTTCCTAAATGTCAGCAGGTCTCCCGTAAACACCAAAAGCCGACTCTGCGTTAGTCCGTCTTTCTAAATTTCCCACTTCCTCAGGCTTTCTGTGGCTCACGAGCCAAACGTGTTCCTTCTCCTGACAAAGAAACAATTCATCAGACGAGCATTATTTCCATTTTTAAATGACAAAAAAACGACTACCCTTTTCAGATGAGAACTGCTACCAGGAAACGGTGCTGCTAATGAGGGGGCAGTAATATTTAAATTGATGCCTTTTCTACACGTCGCTTCCACAAATCTATATGGAAAAAGGTCAAATACAGCAAATCTGTGAAGAGCAAAAACAAATCATTTAATAACCTTTTCCACCTCCAACATGCTTGACCTACTGTTTATAACATTATCAAATAAGAAAGGAGGATATGACAAAACTGTAATTTTCCCTATCTAAAAGCATTGCACTTAAAGACAACAAAAATACACTGTACCTAAAAATGCTATGGCTAATTCAAAACTATTTACATGTCTAAACTAAAAAAATAAATTAAAAAAAAACCACACAGATAAAGTTAACTTATTTGAGTGAACTGTACATAAATAACGATGAAAAATTAGCATTTTTCATGTAAAATTAATCAGTTAACAGTTTGAAGATCAGCATCAATGTTTGTGTTACTTTTGGTAGTGGAAGTAATTCAAATATTTTTCAATTACTGGAACTACAGAAGTGAGAAAATGGCAAAGATGAACTGGAAATAAATCTGCACTTGTCCGTGATGGATGTAAAAAAAAAAACAAAAAAACAAAACAAAAACAAAGCTAACTAACTAGCGAGTGCATATTAGCATTCAGCTAACCGTTGGAGTCACACAATGCAGTGAAGACCTCTGTGAGTCAAACTGTGATCCAACGTGCAGTCCTGTGTGAAAGCGGAAATCTGAATAGGATCTCTACATAGGATTAACTAAAGATCTGCGATTAATGCACTTAATGCTAACCAATTTTTTAAGACAATTTGAGGGCATAATTTCAGATACATGAATTAAGTGTTTTTAAGACTTTTTAAGGATATGCAGACACACTGCTGTTCAAATACTTTGTATAAGGCTCTTAATGTGAAAGTTTGCAGCATTGACTCTATAATTACAAGTCTAAATAGAAACCAGACCCTCTGAAGCTGGATGCAAACATCCAGCTAAAGGTTTACTCACGTAGGATTAATCGCTAGCTAGCTACTGAAGTAGAGGTCTGCCTCTGTAGTTTCCCTCTGCCACAATGAGGACATCATTAAAAAAAAAACCTTCCTTCTAGAGCTGCAGTCCAAAATTCAGCTGCGTGCCACAATAACCCTGTTTTTCTTTCACCGCCTTCTGCAATGTGTCAAGGACTATATATATATATATATATATATATATATATATATATATATATATATATATATATATATATATATATAGTCTTAATTACTATTTTATTTTCAACTAGCTATACAAATACTGTGGCGATATCGTGACAAAACAGAAATGATTTCATTCTACCTACATAAAAGATTTTTTTAAGCTCAAACTTGTGAGTCTGAGTTGTACTTGTGCCTCATTGACGACAGACAAGATATCTTCTTTGGCAGCAGGTCAATATTTTCTATCCCTTCACGATCGTTTCGTAACAAATCATATGGTTTTCAGTTCAATTTGACAGGATCTACGTTATTACCGTCTTGTTTCTTGACGTTACAAACACCTGGCATTCTATCGTGTTGCGTCCGTCGCAATTTTAGACGCTGGACCTTCTTCTGCCGTTTCTCTCTCACCCTGATGTCGTCCAGCTTGTATTCCAGCAGGCTCCCGTCGGGCTCCTCTACACCCAGAAACTCGTCGTCTCCTCCCACATCCCCTCCTTGTCCCTCGATGATGATCTCAAAGAACACCATCTTCTCCGAGAAGCGGCTGAAGCCGTTGTCGAAGCAGATCTCGTAGTCTCCCTCCTCCATGGGCTCCACCCTGCGACAACAGAGACGCAGAAAAACAGGTTAAAAAAAAAAACAAACAAAAAGAAAAGAGGGTAAAGCTGGTGGTGTGAAACTTGATCAAGGACATAAAGCTGCTTACACGTGGACTCCGTCGGAGCGGCGCGTCTCGATAATCAGGCGGGCTCCTTGGGGCGAGATGATGGTGAAGTCCACGTCCATACCTGCTCCTGCTATCACCTGGGACGACAGGCAGATCATACGGTCAAAAGAGGCAAACGGGACAAATCGTTATATCTGTTTCACAATCTGGTTTAGAAATTACACTTTCAGCTGCGTCTATTAACTACATTTCCTAAATGCCCAAACAGTAAAAGGTGCGGCCAACATGCGCTCAACAAACCAGTAGGTGATCTACATACTGAGCAAACAGACAATGTCAACTACCGGCAGAAAGGTCGCTCTCCAAACACGGCGTTACGGACCAACCGTCTGTGGAGTAGCAAGACTCCACTTTTTTATTCACACTGAAGCAACAGGAGTATGCTCTTAAAAATGTAGATTCACAAACACAGTGACAATTTCAAAACGATTCAAGGACAGCACACCGCAAAAAAAAAAAAAAAAAAAAAAATCTTACAGAGTATTTTGTTTCATTTCTAGTGTAAATATCTTAGCACACTTGAAATAAGACTAAACCAATTTAACAAGTCACTTTTCAGTAAATAAAGGAGCTTGTTTTAAGCAAACAGTTTCTTAATATTGATGAAAAAGTACTAGATCCTTAAAACATGGGGGAAATGTCTTGTAAGTGAAATAATCGGCCAGTTGAAGCAGTATTTTTTAATCAATATTAAAAAATTACGTACTTACAAACAAGCTCCCATATGTTGCTGAAAGGTTAGTCGTTAGTTTCTTTAGTCTTATCTCAAGTATACTAAAATATCTGTACTAAAAATTAAGCTAAAAATACTTTGAACGAGTTTGTGTTTTTGCAGTGTAGAAAATGTAAAACTCAACAATATTATTATATCTTTTGCAGAAGATGTAGAAATATCTTCTGCAGGGGCTTTACATAAGTCCCTGTCCCTTAGCATTCAGAAAGTAATCAATTGAATTTGATCGTATTGCTTTATTATTTGGGCTGGTCTCAGACTGACTGTATGGTTTAAGATGCTTTGAGATATTGAATTAGTTCTATATACTCCAAAAGAAGGACTTGCACTGAAAAACAGTGTAACATAATGACAACTACATAATAAAATGAGAAATAAATGTACGAGTGAAATATTTTCAACTTCCTCTTTCTATAGTGACGTCACCAACACGGAGACTTTCACGCTCAGCAAATAAGACAGTTTGAAGAGCAATTTCCTATTTATGTGATGATGAGTTCACCAATGAGATGTGGTTATAATCACACGTTTTTATTTACGTCTCCCTCCCAGATCTGACAGCAGTGGAGCTAAAACTGCTTTAATATTAGACACATTGGTCACAGCAGGAAAGCTGAAAATACTGAACAGTTGTGAGTTTTCTACATATTTGGTAGTAAAAGTGAATAATTTCCTTTTGTGGCCTGGTTTTTGAAATGAGAAGTTTTGGATTATGCAAAACAGAAATGCATGCTCCTTTCACATTAACGAGTAACTCTACATGTATCCAATAGTTTATTGATAGCTTTGTTTGGAGTCCTGGATAATAGAAATCATTTGGACTTTCACACAAATTAAAACCTTTTTTTTTAATGTTTGTATTTATGCACTAATGAATTTAACAATTTACCGCTGAGAAGTTCTGGTTTGTGACTGGAAATGATTATATTAGTTTATTCATTTATGTATTATCTCTATTCATTAAATGCATCCAAATATAACTTCCACTATTTTGGGGCAACAAACACGATAATGTGTACTTTTAGCTTAGCACGTTTTATAGAACATAGGCTTGGATGCAATAATTATGTAATTCCCTCTTCTTGTGAATTTAAAACTATTACTTCTATGAACGAACCTGCATTAAACACTATACTATGTATACTATACACACTTTGTAAGTGGTATAGTCCTCCTTGGAGTAAAAATTATACATATTGTGTTTGATAAATATCGATTTTAAAATATTTTAATCACGGTACAGCTTCTGGAAACTGACAAAGCTTTAATTCAACTAGTGGGTATTGGTGTAAAATCCTTAAAGATGAGCATGTAGCTGTTTGTGAGGACAATGAGTGACTGTGTTCACTGACTATTGAGTATTTACCTGGTATTCGACCTCCATCGTACCGTTCTTTATTGCCGTTTGATAGAAACACTCGGATCTTCCGGCTGGAAGCAGAAACGTAAACTCGCTGTCTTGGCTCTGCCCAAAACACTGCACGGAGCCCACGCAGCACAGGAAGGCTACGATCAGGCCAAGCAGTCCTCCCCTGCAGCTCATTCTGCCCCGGAGAGCCTCCATGACGGTGAAAATTTGCTCAAACGCTTGGCAATCTGACTACAAACATCTTCCTCGCATCCGTCTTCCGCAGAACAACTTTGCGACGTTCTGATTGGACAGATGCCCGCTGACAAAGGCAGAGGTTGTGACCAATCAGAAGAGGAAGAGTAGCAGCCCTTAACCAATCAGAGCAACCCGACGTCTTTTAAAGGGAGAGTGATGGGAATTGTGCGGAAGTGTAGACCTGCCGCCTTAGACAAACAAAAAATATACTTTCATAAAACATATCACGCATTATTACTAAGTATATTTCGTTATCACAATAAACAATTTGTGTTCTTCCAGGATTATATTTATATTGTATGAAAGTAAGGACAAATAATTACAATACATTGTACAAACACACATCTATATTGTTTTAACAATAATTAGTTTTTATGTTACAACATAATACTGTTTTTATTGCTAGAACATACAATGTGCTTACCTTGTAACATAAAGTCAATGACGACAAAGATAAGCTACTGAGAAAACATCTTCTATTGGAACTGATCAGGTGTTCATTGTGAGGCATGGTGAGATTTTTGCTGCTATTTACGTGGACAGGAACTTATAACGCAAGGTTGAGTAAAAGAAAGGAGGAAAAATTAGCCAGAAGTGATCAAGGAGACCGCATTTGAAATTACTCCATGAGAGCAGCACAGGAAGCTTCAGGTTCAGATATTTATTCGTGGCCCAGATATTATATCATTCATTCTATGCTTTATTTAGACTGGAGGGGGACACTGACAGATATATCTGGCGCAGAGACAAAATTCGCCAAAAATGATTCCAAATTAATGTGCCATCCTGACTGTTACAGCAAACTGAACTTTTGAACATACAAACAGAGCAATTGATTTCTGAATGTGAAACGTCTTTACTAGAAATATACTGTTCCGACAATATCTTTTAGAAGCTTTCACAACAGATTCATACAATATAAATAAGTACACTCTCATAACATAACAATATACTTATTTATATTGTATGAACTACATGTCTGAAACTATATGTTTTATACATGGGATGTATATAGGTAGAAGAGTATAGCCTTCACCTTATAATGTGATATTTTTGTTTTGTCTTGGTGGCTGTGGTACACTTTTGTAGCATAGCATTTCTTTGATCAGGAGTAATTTGCCAAAATAACTCAAAAAAAAAAAAAAGAGCCTGAACTTTGGCGCTTCATTCAGTTTTCAGTTCAACAATATGAACGAGACACTTTGTGACAGTAGATTCAACCCTGCTTTTTCAATGATCCAAAGCACAGCAGCAAGTCCACCAATTAATGGACAACCCACGTTCGTCAGATGTAATGATACTCATGAAATCCACTGAGGCAACATTCAACAAACTGATAGACTCAGAAACTTCAATCTAAGTTGTCTATTTAAAGTTTCAGACAATAATCTTTTTCATTTTTCATCTATAAAACATGTTTTTACCTCCCATATATTCTTTTTCACTCAGCTATTCAACAGTTTTACTTAATACTAAACAAACAAAAATATCTTAACAGGAAAAGATAAAAGATACAAGAGGAAGGTTGATTTTAGTACTACATCTGACATCAAAGTTTCTCTACTGAAAAATAATTTGTAGTAATTATTTCTTGTGGCTGTGTGGTTCTTGAAATGCCAGTCATTCACATAACTAAATTGATAAAGAAATCAAAGACAATACAACTTCTTCAAACCTTCAGGAACAGAGAATTTTTTTTTTTTTTTGCATGCAACACTAACCACAACCCAAACAAATATGTATGTGACCTTAATGCAAACAACATACGTCATTGTCAGAGAGCAGCAATCAAAAAAGGGTAGAAATGTTGTCAAATGGGGAACTAAGGTAGATGAAATCACCTGGGGAATTTGTCTTTTAGAAATAGGAAATGTTATTTAGCTGGATGTGAGAGGGTGGGGAAGAGGCCACTGGGTCAAATGGTGGACTAAGCACTAAAACACATTTACTGCATGTCCTTTCTCTATAGTGTGTGTGTTTATTAACACTATATTTGACAGGGTGAGCATAAGGCTGACATGATGCTGTCATAAACATGACATAATATCTGAACATGAAGGAGTCTTTATGAATATCTTACTGTTCTCATCACGTGTCATTCGGTAAATAATGACACTTTTAAAGTGCCAACTTTGCATTATTTTGTAAATATTGACACTTTAATGCAAAGTTGGCATTTTTAATGGACTTTCAATGCAACTTTTAGAGCAACTTTGCATTAAAAGTGTCATTATTTACCGAATTACACTTCATGCCATAGACGTCCTTAAAGACTCCTTCATGTTCCTAACAGATGCTATGTGATGTTTATGACAACGTCAGTCCAATGCACACCCTGTCAAATAAAGTGTTACCTACTTTAGATATAGTTTGTTATTTTATGAAAGTACACATTGCTACTTTGATTTATTTTGCTGTGAGGATCGGGGGGTTCCTGTGAATTGTTATTTAATCAGTATAAATCATCCACTCCCCTGTTTTCTACCCACTGTGTGCTGCTGTTCAGGGTCATATCAGTCGTATAGAGGTGGGCACACATCCTGAGTAAGTTGACGCTTCATCACTGGTCCATGTAAATTACCATATGTCACTAACTGTGAAAACTAGTGTCCGTTTTCGAACCAAGAGGAAGTAAGCAGGTTGTCACTTCTTCAAAGAGTCACCATGAAAAAGTAAGAACAAACCATATTTATGCTGCTGGCGGGGAATTTGTTTTGGTGCGGTGGAAAATGTTAAGTGTCGACATTTGAAGACCTCAGAGTAAATGTCACTAATATGTGCGGTGGTATGACCTCACAGTGTTACATGTATGTCAGGATGAACTCTTTTCCCTACGACTACTTAATAAAGCACTCACACTTCTTACAGTAAGTCTAATTCTAGCGTTCGTCTTAATGACGAAATGTATTTTTATGGTTTAAGATGTCATTGCTGAACCAGCATAGGTCATGACATTCTAACAGTAGTCTGAAAATTAGTAATTTAGATCAAAATTATCAAGTCGGGGCACCACCTGATTGATTGGAAAATGGTATAAAACTTCATTTCTGGATTTATTTGTTTTGGTTTATTTCTTTGCATGGAGTCCTTGGGTGGCTTACAAGCACCTGGTGAAAATGTCTTGCCAATGGCACATTTAGAAATATAATTAACACGTAAAATTGTGATGTGTTGAATACATATTTTACCCACTAATGGGCAAAATAACACACTGTAATAGTTGTAGCTTATTACAGCGTGAATGTGTGTGCGCGTGTGCGTGTGTGTGTGTGTGTGTGTGTGTGTGTGTGTGTGTGCACTTGCGTACCTATCCAACAGGGGACATTCGCGTCGTTTTACACTCACCAACAGGGGACCCTCCAGCCAAGAGGGGACATTTTTTAGGTCCCCTCTTGGACATGCTCTAAATCAAGTTCACATGCGTGTGTGTGTGTGTGTGTGTGTGTGTGTGTGTGTGTGTGTGTGTGAGAAATAGTGAATGACTGAATGTAGCATAAAGAGCTTTGGAGTCCTCTGCACCTGATAAAGCTCTCTACAAGTACAGGCAAATTTGAAGTTTATAATTTTAACTCTGTACTTATGAGTACAAAATCTACAATCAACCCAAACTCGTGTGCCCAGTTGTTCCTCAGAAACATGATTGGACTTTGGATGTTATGTAATCCTAACACCTCGACTCAAATAAAACATTCGAAACGGCCATGATGAGTGGAAGGAAACTTCCAGCTCAACATTATTTGAGACTTAGCAAAGACTGGTGTGAAACCACTATCCTCCAACGTTAGAGTTCTTGTTTTGAGCCACCAGCCTTACAGTAAGGTTAACCCCACAGAGACCTAATGCGTCTCAGGGCATTTCTAGTTCTTACTGTCCCTCCACCTGACGAGCAGAAGCTGCAGGCGCCTATAGGCAGGGCCCCTAATTTGGTCGGCATGTCAACTTCCGTCAGTCCTCTCTGCATCTTCATCTGCACTAAGCAAGACAGTTTACGAGTCTCGCTTGTGTGAGAGGTTACAGTGTGTGGGCAGAAAATAAGTCAGAGTGAATTGTGAGGTTTCGCCGTATGGAGTTTGTCTTGTCAAACTGTTCCCTCCAATGACAGAGAGAGAGAGAGAGAGAAAAGGAAACTTGAAAGATCTAGAGAAAAGGTTAGTTTAAATATAGGATATATATCCTAACATAAAAAAATACATTTTACATCAACATTGTGAAAATGCTCAAGAAACTTTTCAGTTCACACATATTGAGCACAAGAAGAGGAAGTTAGCAGAGTGAGAGATTAAATCTCGTTGGAGTGAATGCAGTGCCTTGAAAAAGTATGTGTAAGCATGAATCACATGAAAGACTTTACAATAAGTATACAGCTTAAAGAACTAAAAACTAGCATACAGCTAATAACAACAATAATAATAATAATAACATGAAACTTTTATGTGAAAAGTCTGCTGTGTTTGTATGTTTAGACACAGGCAACAATTAGTTGTCAGGTCGTGTCACAGATCTTCAGTTGGATCTAGTTCTGGACTTTGAATGGGCCATTCTGCAACAAGAACATGAATCACATGTAAAACTGTGATTGGGGGGGGGTGAAAAAGGAAGAGAGCAGAAAAGTAAATGAAGCAACTCCTCGACAAGACAATGACGGTAATTATGTGTAGAAATCCAAAGACGGAGGACAAGTTGCACCATGAATGTTGGTCTTTTGCAACACGTTGTCTACATCTGCTGCAGGTAGCGGCTGCTCAATTGGCAAAGCCTCGCAACACGCAGGACAACTTTACAGACACATGTCAGCTCAGGGTGACTGCGTGAGGAGACAGAGGTGAGCTGCAATATGGGTTACAGTGCTATAGCCTGTGGTAGCAGAGATGCGTAGCGGTCAAAAAGAAAGGATGTCACTGCTTCAACCTCAGGGCAAGTGTTAATGCAAAGCCCAAACACAACAACAAGCACAGACCGACACATCGAAAGATCACAGGCTCAAGAGGGACACTTACAAAATCAAGGCAGTTTCGAAGTCAGAAAAAAGAAACACAGAAAAACCGTGCACATGATCGGGAGGGAGAAGAGGGGAAAAAACTGCAGAAAGCAAAAGGGAAGTGTCAGTTTTTAGTTGACAGCTATATACAGCAGGGAGTGTCCCTTACAGATGCAAACACACAGACTGATCACTGTCTCTCTCTCTCTCTCTCTCTTTTACTCTCTCGCTCTCTGCATGTCTTTTCCCCATGTTATCTTCATTTCCTCCTTACAATAGCTTGCTTCAAAAGCAATATAAGTGACATTTGACAGCAGGCAAGCAAATACGACTAGAGGAAGGATTAAAGTTTGAACACTTGACAGGACCTCTCCCTTCAGAGATGGACAGATCTGGCAGAAACATAAAATAGTTGGTGGTAGAACAGATTTATAGTATTATTTATTGGTTATTTTCGGTTTTTGTTTTGGTTCTTTTGGCTCTGAATGCCTGTGCTGGTCAAGATTGCCAACAAACTTCAGAGGTCTGAGTAAGAAGAAGGAGCTGGATGGTTGACTGAGCTGTGGACGGACACTTATATCTGAGGTAATGTTCATTTAAAGAACTTGGGCGACTGTTCGCCTTGTGGTTTTTTTAAATTCAATAGACCGGTGATGACTATCTTTGTCAACGTAGTAGTGAGGATGTGAAGAAATCACTTTGCTTCCAGGATCTGGTTGCGCCACATGGGTCTGCCTTAAGCTTAGACCCTTCAGACGTTATTTTCGTAACTTTTATGCTCCTTTGCCGGGTTGTTTTTGCCGTCTGTCTTCCACAGTTTGTTTCTCTGGCTGCCTGCTAAGCTAAGACCCATTTTTCTCTCTTTTTCAGTAACTCTTCTCCAAACTACGCTAGAGCACACAGGTGAATTGTGACCCAGTTAGGATGTCAGAGGACAGCTCGGCCCCCACGCCACAGGTGTTTGTGGTGGACAGCCAGGCCTCCTACCTGTCCATGCCCAAGAAGAAGTCAACCTGGGCCAGAGTGGTCCAGAAGTTCCTCCCACCTCTCCTGACTCTGTTCGCGCTGGCAGTCGTTGTTGAGGGATATTTAATCTACATACTTTACCAAAGAACCGAGGTAAGGAGAGTGTGTCTTGGCATGTCTGATCGGATGAGGGGAGACCCTCTAGGGCTCAGTGAGACTGGAAATTCCTCCGCGTGGCGATTTGCATATTTTCTTCTACGTCACATGGCAGCGTAGAAGAAGATTCTGCTTGGGTCATCTCTTACTCGCAAAGTTCTGGTCAAAACTGACGAAGGCGTCACAAGATTTCAGTCTGAATTCGTACTTCCTTTTTCTTTTTCTGTCTAAACTGTAGATATGTGGCGTTAACCCCAGGCTTAATGCCATGTTATACGTTTTGTTATGACACCTTGACTATTTTATTTCACTCTCTCTGGATTCACTAAAGCCTAAATTTAGTTGTGAATTTGTGGAACTTGGTGTTAACCAGGGTCAGATTATATTGTATATATGGTAATTATATTTACCACTTTTTACATAATGATATATATATATATATATATATATATATATATATATATATATATTTTTTTTTTTTTTTAAACCAGAAGGATTCTCCATTTTCCAAATTAGGAGGGGAAAAAAGGGCTTGCACTTCTTAGCCACCTTTCCAGAATGATTTACTGTCACCGGGCATTTCTGTTCCTACATGCAACGATTTCTCCTTTCAGTCATTCATAGACAACTTGACTCTCCAGCTCATTTTTAGATCGCTCACGCTCATTTTCCTTCTCGTTCCCTGCAGGCCCTTTCTGGCTGTGTGTCTAATAATCTGTGCCATAATGTGTCCCACCCTGGGACCTCTGATCAGCAGGTAGATATATGTGCATGTAGAACGTGAATTGTCAGACACAGAGTCAATTTATTCTGCTTAAACAAATCCACTTTTTTGTGTCTTTTTTTTTCCAGGATGGGAAGACATCAAGACGAATAGGAACTCAAGGTTGGAATGGTGATTAATGTGTTTGTTTTTATTTAAAAGAAAGCATTGAGATGCAGCTGTTATTACTGCCTTTGTTCCCCCAGAACCTTATCATTTTCCATATTAATTGATTAGTTTGTTGATTTAACAAACATTGTTATCTGGTTTTCTCGACAGAATCCAATGAAATTCCTTCACTGCAGCCACAGAAACGGCCCTTTGTTCACTTGATGGGTAAGAACCCCCATGATGTCATCATTTCAACCAGCTTTCAACCACATTTGGACATCAGATCAGCTCTTTATGTTGACTTTTCACTTTAAAAACATTTTTTTTAACCACAATTTCATGTTGCCCAGATGAGGAGGCAACATGGTCGCTGCTTTATCTGTTCAAAAGAATCAGTTTGGGAAATTTAAAAAGTTGAATCTAGTCCAGTGAAACGTTATTTCAGCTTATCTCAGGGTTTTCCGGTTCAGTTTTGTGACGTACTAATATTGTACGTCACGATACAATATTGTGTTTTTCTTCTGTGTTTCAGGAGTTGAGAAGTCGAATAGCAACATAGTGCAGTGGAGATCACCCGCTCACGACGACAGAAGGAGAATGGAGTACCGGAACAGCCGACTGATAATCAACCAGGAAGGCTACTACTACGTCTACTCCAAGCTGGTAGTGGACGTTTCGGAGGCAACGTCGCCTATCGTCCACACGATCATGAGTAAACCCAGTGGTTATGGTTCACTTGTAGAGTTTCTGAAGTCCAAAAGGTGGGATTTTTCTCTATATTTGCTCTTGTTCCTTTTGTGCCTGATGCATACATCCCTCCTCTCCAAATACAACACAACTATAACCAAATCTGACTCTTCTCACTGTTTTTTTTTTCAGTAACTGGGGCCCAAAGAAAAGTTCTGATAGTTCTGAAAATCGTGGCACTTCAAGCGAAGACAAATGGAGAAGCTTTCTGTCTGGGATTTTCCTCCTGCAGGACGGAGATGAAATTTATGTCACTCTGAGCAACATGGACAAGTTGTCTCTTGAGGCCAATGAGAACTGTCTTGGTGCCATCTGGATAGACACTTAGACAATAGCAGAAATACCTCTGTGCTAGCTCTGCTCACCAGCCTAATATATGTATACCACAACTGATGGATGTAATTCTGAGAACAACGAAAAAACAAATAGTTTTAACATAAAAGTATCTGATATTCAGATTACATATATATTTACATTGTAATTATTCCTCATATTTTGGTGTTTAAATAAAAACAAATGCTACAAAACAAATTGTAAGAGGATTTCTTTCTTTGTAGCATAAACACAAGCCATAGAAATATGATTTATTTTTCTGTTCACATGATAAACTGAGAGAAAAATCAACTTGATAACTTTAAACCGCAGTCAACCCACATTATAGGGCTGCAGGCATACAAATGTGCAATCAGCTTAAGGGAGAGTTTGTGTATGTATGCATGACTGTATGCGTGTGTGCGCACGCGCGTGTGTGTGCGTGTGTGTGTGTGTGTGTGTGAGAGAGAGAGGAGCAGGATGTGGTTGAGTAAGGACGCAGAAAGGAGGAGGAGTGAAATAAAGTGCTGCTTGTTGCTGACTCAGCTCTTCCCACAGGGAGTGGGTTTCAAAAACACAGCAAAGTTTCAAATGGAAAAAAAAAAAAAAAATAGGCGCAGACAAGGCAGAAGTCTGGAAATGAAAGTTTGACAGTAATTAAGATTCTCTGTCAAGAGCTGCGACAGAGTGAACAAAGACAAACGCGGCAATGCAGAACACAAAGCTCCACACTTGGAAACAAGTTGAACTGAGAGCAGAGAAAAGAAAAAAAAAGAGCTGCCAGGTGGAGGAGCAGGTAACCAGATCACCTCTGAGAGACACGTGTGAGAGGACAGACCAGGTTTCTGCATTTGAACAAAATTTAGGTCATTTCCTGCTGCGAGAGCTCGATAAACATCTCCACATTTTGATGCTCTGGTAAACAAACGTATAAAAAGCTTCTTGTGCAAGAAACTGTGCATGCTTGGCCCAAGTGCTTTAATTTGAAAACTGTTCGGAATTAAATGTGCTACACATATTTTTATTTTTATTTTTGCATCATTTTAATGTTCAGCTGCGTGACAAACACTGGCTTCTTTACGACTTTGCACATTTTATTTGAAGCATGTAGCGCCGACCAGATAGTATAGTCACAATCAAGACAAAAGAGGGTTTGTTGAAAAAAATGCATTTGTTATTCTTTAATTTATATGTGCATATTGTATATATGAAGTGTAGTATTACAATTGTGCAACCCAATGCAGTCAGAAATCAACTAATTATTAAACAGAGATCAGTAGTAAACAAACAGCATCTTGAAACGCAAGGAGAAATCTGGTCTTTGTGGAAAAGTCAAAAACACAAAAACAACAACACATTTTTAAAGAAACTCCTAAGAATGTGTGGGAGAGGCTGATCTGGCCCAGTTTAACTTTTGGGCTGAATCGCTTTGTGTATTGAGGAACATCAGCCTGAAACGTGGCGCTGGCAGCATCACGGTGTGAGGACGCTCCTCTTCACCTTCCAGCAGGACGACTGTAAACGAACAGTCAGAACTCTGGCATTGCTTAGACCAGGGGTCACCAACTCCAGTCCTCGAGGGCCACCATCCTGTAACTTTTAGATGCGTCTCTGCTCAAACACACCTGGATCAAATAAACTGCTCGTTTCCAGCCTATTGCAGAGAGGAATGAATGCTGGTGAGAGAATTCAGACATTTTGGAGCAGAGGTGAATCTAAAAGTTGCAGGATGGTAGCCCTTGAGGACTGGAGTTGGTGACCCCTGGCTTAGATCAAAGCATAACCACGTGTTCGAATGGCCTAGTCAAAGTCCAGGTCAAACTTCAACTCTCAATCTGTGGTGAAATTTGAAACTTATGTTTGTAGATGTTCTCGTTTCAATCTGGCGGAGGTTAGGGAGCTATTCTGAAAAAAAGAAAGAAAAAAAACGAATGGGTGCACATTTTAGTCCATAGATCCAGAAATCTGGTAAAGACAAAAATAAAAAGACTTGCAGCTGTGACTGCAGGTTGGTTCTGCAAAGTATTGATTATGCTCTCATTTGTATGATCTGTCAGTAAATGGATGTTTGCTGTTGAAATGTGACAAAATGCTTAAAAGTTCTGTAAAAAATGCTCAGAACAAAATGAGCTCAGACTTGTTTTAGGGAGTTTTCACAGTATCCCTTTATAATCCACCATAACCCAACTGTAGTTTGTCTGTCCGATTCTTTTGTGGA
Organism: Poecilia latipinna; assembly: GCF_001443285.1. Lineage (NCBI taxonomy): Eukaryota > Metazoa > Chordata > Actinopteri > Cyprinodontiformes > Poeciliidae > Poecilia > Poecilia latipinna. The sequence goes on along the minus strand of NW_015112785.1, from coordinate 561,617 downwards.
GGTTTGAATACTCAAATGAACTCTGATGCTGACAAAAACAAACAAAAACAAACAAACAAACAAACTCTGGTCTACCTGAAAACCTCAGTTCAGTTGAAGTGAACTCTTGTGCGATTAAAAGGCATATGTGAACACCAAGGGGACCGGTGGACAGCGCTCCAAAAGCAGGAGGTGGTCTGTAGCGCAGGGCATTCTGGGTAAGTACAACCAAAGCAAATGCGAGAGGAACAGGATTTTCAAATGGCTTGGCGAAGAAAGCAAACCGCACCAGCTGAAAATGTAAAGAAATGTTGCAAATTTGGTCCCCGATGGATCCGAGTCTACCAGACTATCAGGTGTGAAGACGCCCTATAAGACAACAGTGGTGGCTCTGAACAAAACCTGGGAAAAAACAAGCTTTGCTACCACAAAAATAACCACACTGGAAAGAAAAGCAGCGCAGCTGTGCCATCGTCCTTAGAGCAGCGTGCTCCAGTGCTTTCAACTATCCCACAGAGCCGCCTGCAGAAAGGCACAAAACCACAGAAATGAGTCAGTAAACAAGCTGACAAATGCAAAAAAAAAAAAAAAAAGCCTGCATGCAAATGTAGCACTGTCACCGCTCTGCACTGTGGGACTTGGCAAACATGAAACAGGAGAGTTTCATCCCCAAACCATAAAAGACTCTCGTCTTACCCCAACCTGACTTTGAAAACAGAATTGACTCCCCTTAATTAGCACAAGAAACGTAAACCACAACCACCCCCGACCACCTGATGCAAAGATGCTGCTACTCGACGCAGCCTGCACTTTCATGGTAAGTTTACTTATCCGGTGATAAGCGGTTTCTGCAAAAATGTTATCAAGGTTGACCTCAAAAATTCTTTCGGAGCCTTCCCCGGAAATACAAAAAATGCGCCCAACTTTGGTAAATACCAACGCTGGTTGCAAGAAGTGATTTCAAGCACCCTTTCTTGTGATAATCAAGTTTTAAACCTCTGTTGTGAGAAACAAGCAGGAGTCTGAGTTAAAATTACTTAGAGAGGGAGTTATTCACTAACCAGATGTGGCGATATCTCACCACATCAGAGCTGCAGGTCAACTAGAATCAGAATCAGAATCTGTTACCTTTTCCACCGTATTCTTCAAACTGAACTGCGCTGGCATTTGTACATGTAAATAAACAATCTCTTGCAGAGCAAACTTGGATAAGATGCATGTAAGAACATCAGCCTTCACGTCTCGACTGGGAAGAATCTTTGACTCTTAGTGCAAGCCAATCATCCTGAAGCCAGAGGTTAAACTCTACAAACAAGGAGACATGCTCGCATTGCAATAGACGTTTTGCTAACCAACTACTTAAAAACTAAATCTCATGACAACTTCCTGAACTTCCCCTTAAATCTCTAACAGGTTTTCTTCTGGTATCTGAAGAAAACTTGTTTTTGTCTCCGCGCATCTTCCCATCAACTGACGAGACCGATGGGACTGAGTTTGTGTTGCAGACTTTTCATTGACCAGATCCTCTGTGCCACATGCAAAAGCTCGGGTTGCTGTCTCACAGCCTAACCCTGCTTTAAACCTCAACCCAACCGATGATGACTTTCAATGGTACCAGACTGTAAGGGGCTAAATCTCACGCTTTTGAGATTTTGCGTGTAAACAGTTTGAGAATAATACAACCTTTCTCCTCTTCTTTAACATGTCTAGAAATGCATGGTTGTTGGGCAAGCAAAAATCTAAAGGGTGTGAATTCTTTTGTGATGCACCTTTTCCTTTCAAGAGAGGCGTGTTGGGGTTTATATTTGGCAGACGGCAGTAGGCAGGATGCCATAGAGTGGGTGCTGCGCCATATGGAAGCGTTGCTGAAGTAACGGCAGGTGTTGTGGCGTCAAGGCAAAAGGTGTTGCGGCTGCTTCTCAGCAGGCTTTTAAGGTAAGGCTGAGCTTTGCTGCGTTGCACTGCTGTAGATTTAACAGGGAGCTTTCACATCACCACCTGAAGTGACTTTTTGATTTACTGCACAAACGCCTCCATCATGTCGGATGCAGGAATGTGGAAAGGAACTTGTGGATTTCTGATAAAAAAAATGGCCAATTTTAGATATAAAATAAAAATTAAAAAAAAAAGACACAGAGAAGACAAAAGGAATGTAAATGTAAGTACATCAACTTAATTCAGGCTGTAAATCATGTGTGCTGTTTCTTCCTGAAATCTTTTGTAGGTTAGCTTCCACGTTGACACCAAAATTTGCAAGAGATATGGATACGCTGAAAAGGCGCCCGCTGAAATTTCTCAGCGTGGGTTTTTGTCGCTCCAGAGCAAAAAAAAAAAAAAAAGCACAAAAGAGGACCACAACTTGGCGAGTCTGAGATTTGCAACCTGTCGCCTGCGCTGTCGCTCTTCCTCTAAATGTTGCGTGCAACGCTTACTGTCAGCCTCCCGCTGGGTTCAATGGGTTTCAGCCTGTTTTCTGCACGGCTTTTGGTGTGAAAGCGGCTACCTGTAAAAACGATGCTAAGAGTGACTCAGAACAGCGAGGCTGCGGGTTACTCAGCCAAGCGCCGAGGGAGAAACTGAGGTAGCGTTCCTTTAAGCTCAGCACGCTAGTAATTTCAGAGGATGCTGGAGTGTTTGAAGTACCTCTGAAGTTCGACTCTTTGAAACCTTTTAATTTTTTTTTATATTTTTTTGCGTAATCAGTTCAGAAAGTGAAAGAACAGCTTCCCATTGCTTTGCTGTTTCGGGTCTGACTCTTTTAGACAACAAAGAACCAGTTTGAGATTTTTATTATTATTATTATTATTTTCACGCATCAAATCAGTAAAAATGTGTTCTGCATTGTTTTCACAAGGTGTGAAGTGTCTTGTGGCATTTTGTTTAATTTCTGCTCTCAGGTTAAGTTCTGACCTCTCACTTACCAAAACTCTTCGCTTTCATTCCCGCCGCAGCTACAGAGCTCAGTTTTAACACTTAGATGTTCTCAACATGATGAATGTTTTTTGACTTTCCAAGCCAAATGTTTAAAAACAGTAAAATAAATAAATAATAATAATTAAAAAAAAGTAATACATATTCAGCTTTTGCACAAGCAGAAACTGAATATGTCGTGAAGGAAGTCCAAATTTGGTAATGTGTTGTTTCCTGGGGCTGGTTTTATTTTTGACTGACAACTAGATGCATTAAGCAGTTTTTTTGGGCTCTATGTGTGTAACATATCTGTGTAAATAGCTGGTATCAACCACACACCATTGGTGCATACAGTGACAATCTTTATAATATAAGATAACCCTTGAATTTTACAATTTCCTGTGTGATCAAATACATCTTTCTCAAGACATTGCAAGCATTTTATTTCCTGATTTTTCCAAATTGCTCCATGTCTTTGTTCAAAAGTCTGCTCTTGTTCTTGGTAAATCTCTCCGAGCCTGTTTGTGTTTTATCCTCGTCTCATTAGTGTCTTTAAGCCTTCAGAAAAGTTTCGCACTGACCTGCTCAGGAATCCAAAGCGAAGGAAATCATGCCCTCCACCACCATCCAGTCCCTCCACCGACCTCCACTGCCCAGTTGCATCTTCCACCCGAAAAAATGCAATGAATCGGTGGAAAATCTTACAGCATGTGAGTTGGACCGAGCTAGAACTTTTCCTTGTTCTTTGGGGTTTGGGCAGCAAACGTTTCCCGTCTCATCTCCTTATTCCTGTGGAGTCCAAAAGGTCGGTGTCCTGCAGACCTCAGCGGTCTGCCTGGTTCATCACACTTAAAATCAAATGATGGTTCATTAACAGGTCCGTGCTGTTAATGAGTTCATTGGACTGTTTGAGTCAGCTGTATGGGAGCAGAGACCCATCTATGACTGATGCCGGTCTTTAAAATAACCTTTAAGTCATGAAATCTCAAATTACACTATTGGATATAATCTGCTTCTTAAGGTCTAAGAATAAAAACAAACTCTTCAAAACTTTTAAGGTACCGATCGGCTTGTTTCAGGAAAAAAAACAACTTCATTCTGTCAGACAGCAAGAGATCTGTGGTTTTTGATGTTTAGTTTTTTTTTGTTACATTTTTTTTAAGCTTGCATTTCTTAGTTTTGTTTTTCAGCAGGGATTCCTGAACTCTGAACTTATTTTTATGAGCTTATGAAGATATAAAACTTTAAAACACATATTTTTAGGAATGCAATTCTTGGAAAAACTCAGTGAAAAGGTGCCATTTGTGCTTCAGATAAAACTAAGTTACTTAATAAGTCAATCAGTTTTTATATTTATGATGACCTGTGACCTCTGATGAACTGGGGCCATAAAGTGAAAGCATATGGCAAAACAAAACAATCGCACATTCCCTTTAAATGCAGCAAATCCATCAGACGTTTTAAATCACATGCATTTCTTCAAAAAGCATTTTTGCATCTTCATAGGAAGCAACACAGCAATCTTTGAACATTTTGTTTGGTTTTTTTTTTGCCCGTGCTGGCTAAATTAAGAGCGTATTTCTCATATCTTGTGGCCGGAAATTTTTTTTTGTTTTGCTTGACATCAACTCAGGAGGTGTAGAGAAAGAAAAAAAAGTGTGTATGTTTGATGGCCCACAGGTTTTTTTCTTTTTTTTCTAAACCGCTCGCTGCAATCAACAAACAGGATGTGATGTGCGTCCAGTTCCCGTTACAGTCTCCGTGACACCGGGGAACTTTCCCTCACCTAAATAAAACTTCATAAAATCCACTTGAAACGTTGCACATATGATTTCACTTTTTGATTTTTATTTATTTATTTATTCATTTTTTGCAATAAACTTAAGAACATTACATCCATGTTTGACATGGATTACAACAAAAAATACATTCACGTTTGAATAGTTTTGTCCATAGGACTTACATTTTTCTCACAAGCGGAACGTTTTCCTGGCTCGCGAGTTTCCACATGGAATGCGTCTTATCCATAATCGCCGGTGGCGATTGCAGAACTTTGTCTCCTTGACGACGTGTCACCCTTTGTTTTTTGTGAAACAACATCCAGCTCCCCGAGTTCAAAACTGAACCAAATCAGTGCGGTAACAATGCATTGCACATCAACACATATGTAGTGGCATCTACAGCAATAACAGAACATTCCCACAGCGTTATAAATATAGATACATAAATAAAACTTAAAATAAATACACTGCAAGACAATGCAGAAAACTGAGTTTTTTGATATTGAGTGATGTTTGTCCTGAGATTTCTCTTTAAAGTCCTTGCAGAGACTCTTTGGTTCAGTGCAAAAACAAAAACCACAAAATAAAAAAACAACAACAAAAACAAAACATCCCACCTCAACTCTTGACCGGTACCGGTACCGATATTGGCACGTTTCCACCTTCCTGAGCTTACACAAAGAACCCACTGGTGTTCACGTTTGTGTTACGACCCCCCCACAGGGTCAGGGTCCCGTTCTCTTCCAGACACCCGCAGCCGCAGATCCTCAGTCTACGAGAAACACCCCGAGGCCCGATCTGTCCTGGTCCAAACTCCAGTTCTCCTTTGTCTTCTTCGATACAGTCATCTGAGTGATCAGGTCGTCGTTGCCCAGCTCGGTCACCGTCCAGCACTTTTTACTGACGGGCGTTTTCTCCACGTCGTCTGTAAGCTCCACGTTGCAGGTGAGCTTGCCGGTCACCTCCAGCTTGAGGACGCCTGCTTCGCATTTGTGTGTGCAGTTGACAGTGACCTGGATGTACATGAAGTAGGTCCCCTTCTTCGATGGCGTCAGGGATCGCTTCGATTCGTCGTATTGGAAGTTGCTCCCAATCGATTTCCTTTCGCCATAACTGGAGATCTTCCAAGACATTGTAGTGTTGTCTAGTTTACCTAAGACAGAAGAAAAACATGTGGTTGGTTAGAAGATGGTTACTGAGGGTTAGTAAGCACAGTTAATATTCATTAAACCTCAATTTTTTTTACATTTTAGATGCAGAAAAAACACCTTTCAGAAAATGAGAAGGGAGAAGGGGACTGAGGGCCAAAAGTGCCGAAATATATTTATAAAACACATTTTTCTGTATGTGATAGCACATGACATCAACAACTCAAAAAATTTAATACATACATTAAATAAAGGTTTTTTGTTGTTGTTTAAATATGTATTTAAATGAGTCAATACTTTCTAAAATACACAATCATAACAGTCAGAGTAAGAATCATTTAACACATTTCATTTTCATTCAATTTATTCTGAAACTATGCATAAACATTTTATTCTTAATGTGCTGCAGATGTTCTAAGATTATTTACTGTCGCCAAATAGACGCGACATCTGATTGGCTGACATGCACAGCAGTGCAGACTGATCATGTCAGTCCTTCCTACACAAAGTGAGCTGCAGCACCTTTAAAACATGACTGAATAAAAACTGAAAATTAATATTTAGACGAATAAACCCCTATATTTATTATTATTATTGTCCGTTTTCATGCTCCATATTTACCAAAAATATGAATGTCAATATAATTTCATTGCATGATGAACAGTAGACATTTCATTATTTTATTTTACAATTAACAAACTGACATATTGACACATTTTTCTATTTTTTAAAGGAATTCATCAGTTTTATCACAACTATATATACATTTATTTATTCAACTGCAGTGCTTTTGACCCTCTATATTTGGCAGAATATAAAATAATTATATAGAATTTTTCTACATGAAAACTATAATTATTTTTATCATATTTTCACTGGTTTATTCTCTCTGTCATTTATTTATTTTATTTGACTGTGGCACGTTAACGTAACACATGCTGAATTCATGCTCTCGTTGCCGGTTAAAACTTGAAGTAGTTATTTCTGCTTTGTTGATTTAATTTTGGATGTGAGCTCGTTTAAAAAAAAGCAACGGCTTTGTTGAAATTAGGGCAAATAAAAATAAATACTCACTCTGTGTGGGATTCAAGTAAGCAAAATTCTGCATCTGTTGAGAAAAAAAAAAAGAAAGAAAAGGACACGTGTCAGAAAACAACCAAAGCTTATGAAAAAACAAAACAAAACCAAAACAAAACTGAGGCATTGTAAGGTTGTCATTAATGAAAACGCGGTTTACCTTGTAAGATGGAGTGGGGGAAGGAGAGCCACTGTCCACCAGGCGGGCGTGTATAGATGCGGGGTCGCGCAGCTCGGAGCGCAGCTCCTTCACCACCAGCATCCCGCCGACAGCCAGAGCCGTGACCGCCACGAACAGGATCACGACGGACATGCCGAGGAAGAAATCCACGAGGCTCCGACGCCGTCCGGCGCTTTTCTGGAGAGACTCCACGTCCGCCTGGTTGCTGCTTTGCTCCATTGGTCTGTCTGCTGTTGCCGAGATTGTGATGCGGCGCGAAACGCTCAAAAGTGCCAATGCAAGTTATGAAAAACAAGTAAAAGAAAAAAAGGCAAAGACAGTCCTCCAGCTGATGGGTCAGTTGCCTCCTGGGAGTTTAGTCCGCTCTGTTAATCACCTCAGCTCAGTCCTGCTGTTTGGTAAAGTGTGGCGGCTCTGAGGACCATGACAGGAGCATTTATAGCGCGCTCTCCAGAGCACGCTTTCAGATAGAGGAAAAAAATACGGAAGTCATGGGTTTCCCTCCCCGCCTCCATACAGACTCACACGCGCACACACACACGCACGCTAACCGTCTCCCCTCCCCTCCCTGCTTTCACTGGAGGTGCGAAAACTAGACTTTCCGCGGCTCTCCTCTCTGTTGCGCAAGTGCGTATCAGAGAGGAGAGCGTGTGTCGTGGAAACCGAAAGGAAAAGAGAGAAAAAGCATCACCTAAGGGCTTTTTATCATCGTTTTTTATTTATTACCAGGCTACATTCCTATACAGTCATAAAAACAAAAAACAAAAAAAGAGATACAAACTCGTACCTGAACCCGTGGAGGGGGCCCCTCTCTATAGGGGCCCCAGTATGTTCTATTAATGGGAAGGGTGGAGTGCACGTGGGTGGATATTAAACATGATGAGAAGGAGTGGGATTTTTTTTTTCTCTGTCTCTTTTTATTCCAAGACGGTAAAGTTTACGTGGGCGAAAGATGCCAGGCATCTACGCTTGTATCTGCTTGGCTGTCAGACAAAGCGATGGGTTTGAACACGCTGTGCAGGCATATTTAGAGAGGCAGGTTATCAGATGGGGGTGGGATGACAAGCTGGATGAAACTCCAAAGATTTTCCCACGACCCGTGTCCAGATGCACCGTAATCGAGATCAATTCGGGATTTGGCTTTCTGAAACGATTTCGTGTTGATCTGACCCATTTGGTTTTATTGGACCATGTAGTTATTGCACTCTCAGAAAGAGTTCAGCTTCCTTTCACCTTCTGTAAGGAAACAGGCCCACAGCATCACAGATCCTCTACCTTGCTGTAGCAGAGTTTTTAAGTGACGCTCTCTGCTTTGCGTCAGACACACTCTGAAAAGCCAGATCTTGGTCTCGTCTGAGCAAAATGAGCCTGAGATGTTTATATTTGTGATGGTAGGGCAAAAAAGGCTGGGTGAGTCCGAGGGACTCCATTCTTTGTCATGTTTCTCCAAACCTTTGGGAGATTTTTGTTTTTAAACATAAACTGGTCCATTAAAGTTGTAGCGTTCTGGATTCTAGACAGAAAGTTCAGAGAAAATCGAATCGATTGTAAAAGCGATGTAATATGAAAATACCATATTTATTTTTGAAGGGTTTGCAATAACCATCAAAACAATCGTGTCTCATCACGAGATACTAATTCGGTTGAATAGTACTCCTCAGTTTCTCGTCTGATTCCTTAAGTTTTCCTGGGATTATGACACTCAGTGGAAAAATGAATTTATTTTAAGCCGTTTCATCTTTTCCCTGCTGCTGTAGAGTAAATATATCCACATGATCATTTTGGTTCCGCTTTTTGCATGCTATGTGATGAGGTTGACATCGGCCACATGCAGCGGTTATAGCTAACTGCACATTGTTGACATTTCTGTTGCATAAGGTATTTTATGAACTGGCTGCGTAAAGTTAAAGTTCCTCTAAACTTTAACAACTTCATTAAAAAAAAAAACACACTTTTTTTCTCATTTGCGAGTTTTCACGTTAGAAACAACCAAACTGACGTTTTCGCTAGAAGACAAAAGAAAAGAACAATTAAAAACATCAAATATCAAATGGTAATGTCTCATCAAGCAGCCAAAACTCAAAAGACCAGATTTGAATCCCGACTTCGAAGTTTGCTGTGTGTCGTTTCCAAATCAGACGCTTATCTCAGCAACCATTCACCAGACTGGAAAGCGGAGCGAGAAGTGACGTGGGCCGCTGATCGACGGGATACAGGAATCCATTTCGACCAAAACAAAACAAATCCGAGAACGTGTGGCAGAAAAACATCCTAAAATAAGTTTCTAGGGTTACGTCATTGGGGAAAGTCTGTTGTGTCGGCAGAAGTTTGGACTGTACAGTGCGTTGCAAAACAAAACTCACTCCATGAACTTTCCACGTCTTGCTGCTCGATGGCTGCAAACTTCCTTGCATGTATTTTTGGGGATCATGTGATGGGCAACCGCAAAGTAGGCCGTAACTTTCAAGCAGGTTGGTTTCGTGTTTTACAAATCTTGCATGCGTGTGCGTGTCATGCATTAATGTTGAGTCAACCTTTGTAGAAAACATAAAAATGGAGCTGTCAGTGTTTCGGGACTTAGATGTCTCTATAGAGCAGTTTTGAGCATCAGAAGAGAAGTTATTGTTTTGCAAAATACATCAAGCGCTCGTCGATTCTTAAGTCTATTCATATTTTCAATGAAATTTAGGTCTAAACTTCGACTGGGCCATTCTACAACATGGATTTACTTTGACTGTAGATTGACCATGAAGGCATCAGCATGGATGTTTTTCCCTAAACCCCATGTCAGGACAGGGGTTTAGCATTTTGTGAAACTAATATTTAGCATGATTGGTTGCTTCAGGGTTGGCACGGCTAACTGTTTAGCTAGCGGTGCCCGTCCCACACGTTGCTTGTTCAAACCTCCTTCAGAGAACGGCTGGATTTATAGTGAGATTGGACGACGCACAAGCGCACTCTCTTTACTGTTGAGGCAACTTGTGAAGGCGTGTTGGTTGCAATGGGATTTATCTACCGGAGTCAAAGTGAAAGGAGCTCAAAATGCAAGTACATGTATCACTCGTCAGGTTTGTAAAGGATATGAAAATCATGTCAGATTTTCCTTCAGTTTTCACAGTTTTGCTCTACTTTCTGCTGGTCTGTCATGGAATATTCCCAGTAAAATACATTGAGGTTTGAGGTGAAGAAAATGTGTGAAAGGTGAACGAGTGCAGACAATTTTTTTTTTTTTTT
>NW_015112785.1:543387-547300 GCF_001443285.1 Poecilia latipinna | reverse complement strand
CACACACACACACACACACACACACACACAGACAGACAAAAAAAAATAGGTCTAGGTTTGTGGCGACAGAATGTCACACTGCATCTCATAAACCTTCCCCAGGTGAAGGTGCTGGCGCTGCTTCTGTTTCAGATTTATATTTAAATCAAACGGAGGAGGAAATTTCACATCAGAACGTTTCCTAATGAGAACCGTACCGGTTGTGCCTCTGCACATTCTGGCTCCAGTACAGAAGAACAATCTGAAATATGCTTCAACTGCCAAATAGTCCCCAGTAGTTCCTCTGTTTCTGCGGCTAACATCTACAAAAAAAAAATGAATCAGTCAACGACTCAGTAGAATCACCAGAATTATCTACTGTTTTAAAAAGAGGACATAAGATGTACCTGTGTAAACTCCAACCTCTGGTTACTGAGTTGGTGACTTTTACAGAAAACAAATTGAGTATTGGTGATTTAACTGCAAATGATGCTCATGTTACATTGTGTCAACGAATCCCTTTAACATAAACTCTTTCTGTGTTTTTAATTTTTGGAGCCTTGAGTTGGCCCATTTAAAATGTGGAGTTTTAATGTTGCATTAAAACTCTTTGCAACGCTCAAATATGGGAAAATTCTGAAGTTGTACTGCATCTTTCTGGGACCAACATGGAGCCGGGTTACACGGGACATTTCAAACCACCTGCTGATGTAAAGGCCTACATGTTAACTTACTAAGTTTTGCATGAGTAAGACACTTTAATGCCCCTACGGATGAGGCACCAAGCCCGGCTCCAGCCTGGTGGCCCTGACTCTTCTAAATCCGGCCCTGTAAAACATTAAAGGAGCATCTCAGAGCTTTGCATCTCATCACATGCTTTTGCTCAGACGTACAATGTCTGGGTCAGAATAACGTATTGTGATTCGATCCGATTAGATGAAAGTAGGTGCCAGTCATTAATTGCATTGTGGCCGAACCGATTTGATCTACTGGATTCCCGTCAGGACTTTGGCACTGTTACAGTAAGACAAGTCACGCACCGCTCACGGCTAATGTTGCACATGGCGAGGGCTTCCCATGGCAAATTAGGCTCTGCTCTTCCACAGCTGATGCTTTTACTTGTGGCATTTATGGTAATCATCTTCAGACTCTATTTTTAATCCGCTGATGTTGCAGCATGTTGGTGTTACAGGAATGTTTGTGGCAGCCACGAAAACGGGAACTGAACTGTTGCATGAAGACAAACAAGAGTCAGGAGGTTCCTTAGGGTTAACTTTAATGAGTCACTCTGCTGTAAATTTCAGCAATCTAACAAGTGCTGTGCTTCTGATGCCGTCACATTTTTATCTCTCTCTTCTGATTTTTTTGTTTTGTTTTGTTTGATTGTTTTGAAAGCTTGCAGATTACCAGTATCACGTAGCCTGCATATTTTCAGTAGAAATGCATCAGAGTGCTTCAAGAAAGCAACCTTCATCACAAGCCTCCTGGCCTCAGTTACGCACCTCATATTTGGTAAAACAAATGTCTGAGTTGGCAAAGCTGCACAGTCTGTTAATAATTTCTCCCAGACGTTTTGTGAGCCTGGAATCTGTCGGTGCAACTGCAGCTACTGACGTATTTGTGGACCATTTCCCCTAATGCATTTGTTTTTTATTATAATCTCTAAAAGATATGTTAATCTAATTCAACATGTTACGCATGTTGTAGCTATTAGTATTCCAGATTTTTTATGCTTGAAAACTAACATTAAATCTCTTGTTTGCGCACACAGCCTTGCCCAATAAAGCTGATTATTTTGTTACATATTAATATTGGAATTTTCTAAACTGATATCTGTGTAGAATGCATTTATTTATTTAATAAGTTGAGTTATTTCCTGGTCTTCTTCAGAACATCTTGGGTAGTGGGGCTGAAGCCTTGGTTCTGACTGTAACTCAAAGACAATCAAAATTTTCTCCAAAAGTCTTTTTCTCAATATGGAAAAAGTATTTCAAGTGTATACCAAAAGTAAGTGATCCAGGCGAGCTGGTTCACCATTCACACTTGGAGAACCATTCACACTTGTAGAGGTGGGGTTCCTTCAATAGAAATCCTTTTAACCAATTTGGACAATAAACTGAATACTTTTTTGATGTCTTGGATGAAATTGGAAATCAATTGAGTTTATTTATTTGACGCCAATTTACAACACGTCATATCAAGGCACTTTACATAAAAACTCATTTCAGTCCATTCATGCAGACATTACAGTTGATGTATTTAATTTTGAGTCAGTTGTGATTCAACTGAAGTGGCTTTCTTTGTAAAGTGTCTTGAGAAGACATGGATTGTAAACTGGCAGGTAAATAAACTGAATGTCATCTCACTGACTAGGACCAATTTAAATAGCAAGATATTTGAAATCTGCAATTATTAGTATTTGAGTTTAGAAGGTATTCTTGCCATCACTCTAATCTTTAGCACTTTACATAGATTATTGTTCTTATTTAATAATTGTTCCTCCTGCTTTCCTGTATTCAAGTTGTTCCTCCAATTTGGCTAAAAGGCTTAGCTAGTTCAGTTAGAGCCTTTTAGCTAGCTAAAAGACTTAGCTAGTTTAGCTAGCAAAGCCTTTTAGCTAGCTAAAAGAGTCCACATGAACTCCAAAGCTGTCATTTTACAATGAGTTTCATTACCAGACTTTTACTTTTTGAGAGAACGTGTCTTTGTTATGTGCTTTCTATTTCCTGAGGTTCCTTGGGAGTTTTTGTTTTTCATCTTTTTCAAAGATTCAGATTGGTTCAGGAACTTTCACTGTTGCAGCTCCGCAAAAGTCCACACATCACATGAAGAGACAGAATACTTTCTAAACAAACTGAAAAAAAAGTGCCTAAGGAGTAAAAAACATCACAAGGAATGAAAATTGAGAAGTACAGCACTGGGAAAAGATGAAGGGACTATTTTTGCGTAGGAGTGACAGAGATGAGGAAGTAGCTACGAAACAGAAAAAATGAGAAAATTAACATTGCAAGCAGGACAAACTCTTGTTAAATGTCATATAAGCATTTGTGGGGGCAAGAAAAAAAATCCCACATAACTCTGTTCCTTAAAGAGCACACAGAGATCTTCAAAAGTCCATGTTTATTTTTTAAAGCTTGGGATAAAAACCCAGCTGAGTGCGGATCACTTTCAGTTTTTCTTAAAATATCTAAACTGCCTGAAGGTCTTTCAGTGTAGAGGCGGGAATGTGTTCAAATTTGGCTGAAATGAATTGAATGTGAAAACAAGTGAGTGAAAACAAGTGTTCACTCCCTCTGATTTTCTTTTTTATCCTTTTATTGACTTTAGAAATCAATAAAAGTCATTTTCTCAGTGTGGGGGAAAAACGGCTGTTTTATTAAAGAGAAATATGTAAGAAGAAAAAAAAGAAGATAAATAATTCTCTCTGTTAAAGTGACAGACTTAATTCAACAGAGGTCCAGCCAGCTAGTGATTGTAGTCTGATGATGCGTGGAGTGGAGATCACCTGAGTGTTGTGTGTCGCAGTACGAGGAAACCTGCTGTGTCTGGAAGTTCACTGGTTCATCAGTGGTCCTGGCTACCATTAACACAACATAAACAATACAAGCAATCCTGGAGGAGTAATTAGTTTCCATCATTCATTTACAGCAAGACAACAACCCAAAGGTACACAGACAAGTTGAGTGTTCAGGAATGGTCCAGTCAAAGTCTCTGACAGAGTTTGAACAGCTTTGCAAGAGTGGAGTGAGACTGCAGCATCCAGATGTGCAGCCTGATGAAGACTTGAAGGGTGTGAATATTAAGGCAGTCTGTTATCTCATGAGACATATTGCTCTCTAATTACCATTATTTGTAGAAATATTTAGCAAATAATTTTTGATAAAACAAAAATGTTGATCGTGATTAATTTGTAAAATTATATATATATATAAAA
>NW_015112785.1:498815-537687 GCF_001443285.1 Poecilia latipinna | reverse complement strand
GTGTGTGTGTGATGTCACTCAGTGCTCCTGTATGTACAGAAACAGAAAAAGAAAACACCAAAGTGCTGACGAAGAGCAGAAAACACAGGGAAAACCGAAAACCTCCAGTTCAAGAGCTTTTGCTGCCCCCTGGAGGAGTAGAGGGATATAACTTTTCCCCCCATTAAGTTAGCTGATCTTGGGGATAAAAACACATGCAAAAAAACAAGCCAGTCTATTGCTTTTACTCTACTTATTATTAATTTCCTTTTTAAACAGAAAAGGAAAAGTTTGTACGTCACTTAACTTGAAATTCTCCAGTACAGATAATGAAGCTGCTTTTAACAATGATATGTTCAATGTACTTATTTCAGCAAATATCTCCAAGTGAAACACATTATTTGGACAAATTTAGCAGAGACTGTTTTTTTTTTATTCGTCTTGATTATGATGGCTTTCTAGCAACAGCTAGTGTAAACACAATATTTACAGATTAGAATATTACATCAGATCAATATAAAAGTCACAGGCATAAAAAGGTCTGTCAATTACTTCCTGTTGATTCATCCTTAATTAAACAAACTAAAACACATCCTTGTGTTTCACCTAATCTGAAAACTTCTTCCATCTTCAAATAAAACCAGAAGTTTACATACACCAACTAGAAAGACAAATACACATTTTTTTTCTCCTCACTGTTTAAAGTCAAATCAGACCAAACGTCTCTTGTTTAAGAATTACTAAAATCATTTCTATTTGCCAAATGCAAGAAAATTTCTCAAGAACAATGTTTGTTAGAGATTTTTTTCCCCAACTTTTTTGAATTCAGAGGTTTAGTCAGAATCAGAGGAAACTGTATGACTTGGGTCAAAAGTTTTGGTTTTCCCGCCTTGTCATATCTACCCACAACTTTTCCTCGTGATGGAGATCATGACTACGTGACGGCCGCACCAAAACATTCACTTTGTTGACCTTCATAACCACTGGATGCTCAGGGTTATTATTAATTTTGAAGATCCATCTGGGACTAAGATTTAACTTCCTGATGTCTTTAGGGGTTTGTTACAGGACATGTTTCACTTTGGATAATGACAGTAGGAAGGAAGATTGTATTTAGGTCTGTTTGTACATTAAGTTGAGTCAAGGGAGAAGTCTAGTGTTTGCCCATTAAAGCTCAGTTCCACATTGATCAGGATGTTAAAAATAACTGTTTTAGCACACATGAAGCAACAAGAGAAAACCAAGAAGACAAATAAATGCAGATGTATGGTTTCTACACCTAACCTTAAGCTAGGGAATCTGATAGTACGGAGTAAAGGTGGGATTCAGATCTCCCAGAGGTGAAAGTATTGGGATGCTTTTGTAAATTAAAAACCTGACAATTCTCTTCAAAATTCCTCGGTTTGCAGTACTTGGTTGCCACTGGACCAAACTTTCTCAATTTCTCAAAATACCACCTTAGGCTTGTTGCTCTCAATAAATAGTTGACATTCATAAAGCGATCCATTTCAACATTTTGGTGCACAACACTATCACAGTTGTAATGCAACATAAGCTCTAAAGGTGACCAGACACATTGGATAGGTTGAACATTTTATTTCACAGCCATATCCCAACAAACTTTAGGCAGGAGACGCAGTGAAGTGGGTGAATACCAGACCACAGGCTCCACCTAGCGGAGGAAAACACAATTACAAGAAGGGAGAAACCCTAAAAATGAAGTTAAAATGTTAAGTTGGGTTCTGGAGCAGGGTCACGCCCAAAACCACACCTCCAACTTCCCAAGCAGACTCTTCATACTCTACTCACCCATTCTTCTCTCTCTGTTAGGTTTCGTCAACCCTACTCCTCTTTACCCTCTACCTCCTTTACCCCACCCCTCTTCATCCCATCATCCTCATCCCCCTGTTCACTGCAGGTTTCGTCTGCAAGGTCCCAAGAGAGCTCTGGGAAAAAAAGTGGAACACATTTTCCTGAAGACCCCGACGTTGAGTCTTCATCGCCCAAGCCCTCCAGCATTCTCCCCAGATGACCAAGCCGAGCTCAACCATCCCCTTCATTCAATTCCTTCAATAAATCTCTTCAGCTTGTACCTTGTGGCGTCATCCTTTTTCTTTGTCACTTCATTCATCTATGTAGTTTAAAAGCTTAATTGGTGCTTTTTATGGTTGACTTTCTACTGATGTTTATAGAATATCTTAATAATGTGGCTAGAGTTAATCAGTTCCTTCATGATATTATTTGTTGGAGCAGTAGTTGTGGATTTTGGTAATGTAAAATGGTCGACATCTGCAGATGCACGGCTCAGGAAAGTTTACTCTGAAACACAGGTGCTAAACACCCAGTTTGTGTTCAGCTGAAAAACGTTGTAACACCTCCACGCCCTGATTGGTTCTGATCTTCCTTTCAGAGCCTGGATGGGTCCAGAGTGACACGGCGATGTTGAGATGAGGAGTTGCGTATCGTCCCTTAGTATTTTCCTTTTTGCTAAGACAGGCTGGTTACAGGAAAAACTACACTTACAGAAGTAAAAATGTTGAATCTGAACTTATTACAGTAATAATACTGATAAAAATACTTATAGTTATAAGTGTATTTACAAGTGAAGATCCCAGGTCTTTATTTAAAGAAAACTTTTAAAAAAATGAAACTGTAGAAATTCACTTTTTGTTGTATTCTCCCATAATAATGAAAACAGTAAACATATAATGAAAAGTTTTCTCACATTTTCAGACAAGGACACTAGTCTGCAAGTACTGAAGACTTTAATTGTAACTCTAGGAAGCGCTGTTGCTCCTAAGTTAAGAAACATATACTTGTGAAAATTCTTCATAAATCACATTATTTACCCTTGAAACCATCAGGTTAGTGAGGATCCTAGTTGTGTAGTGACTGCTTGTGTTGCTCCTTGGGATATCAGAGAGAGGACTACTTAAGTCAACCCAATATGATTTTCAAAAAGCCCCCAACAAAAACCAGATCTGGTTAGTTTTGATGAGCCATCCATGACTTGCACTTGGCCACACCTTTAAGAGCCATCTGGAGACACCTGTAGGCCATATGAATTAACTCAGGACTGGCTCATTTGTGATTCAGTATGTCTTTCATCATTTACTAAAATTCATTTTTTAAATCTTAATTTGTTTCCAACAAGGTAGAAAAAAAGCAATAAATAAATGATTAAATGCAGACACATGATATGGCAAAGCTTCATTTCTGTTTCAAAAATTAAATCAGTCTTGTGGTTAATTAAAAGCAAACACTGAAATTTTCCAGAAATGACCTTTTTACAGTTTAGTGAAAATGTCATCCTTACAGGTTTCTTTTCTTTATTCTTTTTTTGTTTGTGACGACCTAACAAGTGTCCAGTAGCCACTGGGTGAGAGTCACAGACGTTTTACATTATAAGCTTATTCAGATTACTCAGATAAGCGACATAAACACAAAAAACTGTTTTCCCATGACAGTTTTTTTTTTTAAAGTGAACATGTTGAGCTTTTAAATGCTTCCTTTTCACATGTAAATCATTCTCTTATGGTATATAGTAGAACTGCAATGTTTTGGTCTGAATTTCACGATATTGAAGCTCCACAGATCCCTCGTTTACCCTTATTTAACATCCCACTCCTCTCCTTTTGGCCATATTTGTAGTGTGACAGCAGCAATATGTTTATCCACCGGCAGAGAAACTTTTTATTCCCAAGTTTAAGATGACTACATAATATGGAGTGTAGTTTAACTCTAGTGTCTTTGCATATCAAATACGTTTTAAGATGTGCTAGCATCTTGTGCTAACGCTAGAACAAGATGAATGAAGTAAACAAAGCCTCGACATAATGAAGGAGTTAGCTAACGTCACTGAATGCGTTGAATTATGTGTAAAAAAAAATAAAGCCAAATAATTATAACCAAAACATGCAGTACTACAGTTATATCTTCATATGTAGCTAAAAGCTAGCACACAGCGCTAACAAAAGCGGACTTTCCCCACTGATGTGGGTACGCTGCTGAGAAAAACAAAGTTTAACCAGACACTGGGGCGATGTAAGGAATCATGTGAGTAAATCCACCAAAGAACCAAACATTTTGACTTATCTACTTGCAACTGAGGCATAACAGGACCTGGACTACAAAATCACAGCGAGGAAAAAAAAAATGGCGGATTGACAAAGCTGATAAGCCGGAAGTGCAGCTTATCAGTTGGACTTCCGGCTGATAAGTTTAGCATTTTTCGGTGGTTCTACCGTAAATGTAGTGGTGACCTCAGACAAGAAAATGAGGGAAATGGACAGAATGACAAATAACGTCAAAATATCCATCAGCATTGGGAGAGAATAATTAAATTTTTTTCACGCCTAGACACTCAAACGTACACAAATATATTTTTCATGTCCCCTTTAAGTCAAATAGTTTTCACTTTATAAAGGAAATTTTAGAAAACTTTTTAATTTACTGGATTTATTTTTGGCTATAATTGCTTGTTGACAAAGAACCAAAAACGTCGGATTTTTAAGGCTGCAAGTAGCTACTCCTTCACGGTACCGTTTAATCTACTGCATTTTGATGTAAATTTACATGTTGGCTTATAAAAATGAAAAGTGAATAGCGATGAAGAAAGCTATCTTTCCTCCAGACACTGACAAATCTCTGATGCATTTGTCTCCGATCCTTCCCTGGAGGGTGATGTGACATTTCTCCGAATCTGGTAATTTCCCTCTGAACGGAAAGAAAGGGAAAAAGAGATCGTATCCCGGTTTGTTTCGCAAACAACGTCATATCTTCCAGATGAATCAGCAGCAACAGGTTGGGGCAGGCCTGGCCAGACAATGTTGAATGAATATCAATTAAAAAAAAAAAAGCACGTAAAAGCGAAACACTGTGACGTGAATCTCCTTGGAGAGTTTAAATAACACGCAGCCACGGTTCGGGTTACGCACTCAAGAAGCTCCTGCCTACAAGTTTGTTGTTAGTTGGGATTTTTTTTTTCTACGCTGAGCTTCAACCCGCAGCCAGGCAGACGTGATGTTGGATACGTTTGGCACGCACACCACCACGGTGACCGTGCCGAGTGCGGAGCTCCAGCTCAAAGTGTCGGACAAGAAGGTCAGCCTGAAGCAGGCAGTGACGGGGATGGACAGCGGGAAGAAACTCCTGGAGATAACGGGACCTGCTCTGTCAAAAAGGAGGTTCCTGGTGGGATTAGACCTCATCTGCCTCTTTCTCGGTAAGTAAACGGTCACTCTAAACATGCATTCAGAAAGGCTTATACAGCTAAATACATGTTTGAACAGAAGCAGCACTTAAAAAACATGTTTGAGAAAGTTTTTAGTACTTTTCTTTAATGTATCGTGTAAATACAGCGACATAATTTGAGTCTCTTAGAAGTTATTTGGTTGTGAGCGCGGATTGATTATTGGACACAATCACGAACAACTTTTTGAGTCGCTTTTTGTGGGGGGAAAAAATCCACAAATTTGAGAGAAAATTTTTAAAAATGTTTCAATACGTGACTGAATCCCCTGTGAACTTGTGGTTTCGCTTTTCCAATTTTAATAGTTGTAATATTAATTTACTATATTCGTTGCATAATATTTTTTTTAAAATCACTTGAGCAAAAAAAAAAAAAAAACACCTCACATGCTGCTTGGCTTTACTTTTTTCTTTTCGTGTTTAAATTATTTTTTCGTGTGTTTGTACTTCCCTCTTTTTTGTAACTTCTTTTTTGTAACTTCACTAATGTTATCTTCTGCTTAGTTTCTAAATCCTTCCTGTTTATATATATATATATATGTATATGTATAAAAACAGAAGAAACCCAGCAGCTGAAACTGGGATAATCAAAATATTAGAACTAAGATAACTTCAGGTTTGGTTTGCAAGTAGGCACTAGTTTAAAATGTCTCAGTTTTAAAAAGTGACAGTTTCAAAATCATAAAAAATATATTACATCACACATCATTCCTTTGCCCTCGGGGCGCTGTAATGCGAGGACCAGAGTGTTTTGTTCGGCTGTGTGACGCACAGAGTAAAACAGGATTGTCTCTCCAACACTTGTTGCTGAAAACTGCTAACTGAAGGAAGCGAAAGCAACAGTTTTAGCTGATTGGAAATATTTCCACTACTAAAAAACCTGGACACAGAGCTGATATGGAAACTCTTGGGTCTATAGAGATGATATAACATTCGATATCGATTTTAGCTATATTTTGTCTAAACCACAATTTTCATATTAAAATCCCCTTTAGTTTGTTTTCTAACAGTTATCATGAATGAGTATAAATACTCTGGTCCAGATTTGACTCATCCATACATTCTGGTATTTATGATCGGTCATCCTGCCGTTAAAATACACTGAAAAGTACTCCTTTCTTCTGTATTAATTAACAGAAAAAAAAGTTTTCGTGAATTTCAAACTTTGCTCAAATCATTAAAAGACTGTGAAATAATTTTTCAGTTTATCGTCTACATAAAACCCAGAAGCAGATACAACCTGCACAACCTAGTTAACTAGAGGTGCTAATGTCACAGTTCTAACAAGATGTTTGTAGTTTGTTTGCAAACCAATCTTTCTCTTTTTTGCTATGTACACTAAATCAATGTCATGGACAACCCATCTTAATGTAATGACTACTTTAACAAAATAGCTCAGAAATACAAAACTTGTTCCTTTTTCCTTCAAAATAAGTCTCAAACAACATATTAGCATCTCACACTTACTTATTTCAACTGAAGAAGTCACATGCTCACACTGGCTAAATATTGCTTTACGAGACGGACTTTACTTTGACTAAAAGGTGTCACAAGATCCTGTTACACACCCGTTTATTACTCACTTTTATTAGGGTAACACTGTACAGGTGGAGAGTAAAGCAGCTGACTGAAGGCTAGCTACCTGAGCAGCTAGCCTCCCTAGTTACTAACCAAGTTCAATATAACCAGCAGATATCAGCTGAACCAGCTAACATCAGCTTGCTAGACCTATGCTATTTTGTAACGCAAAATGACAAAATCAGTAGGGTTCCAATTTGTTATTGATATTGGAAAACGATCCGATATCGGTATCAGATTATATCAGCTGTTCTTTTATCCCTCACACAGACCTTTGTGAGTCAGCTGGTCACATATCAGTTGTTGCTGACTACTGCTCTCTGTTTGAGTAATATAACTCGATCAATAACATTCCACGCTACAAAATAAGTAAGAAAATTGTGTACAATTTGTGCTCATATCACATCGGATCAATATCAGTGTCAACCAACGCACAAAGCCGCAATATTGGTATCGTATTGGAAGTGAAAAAGTTGCATTGGGACACCCGCAATGCATATTATTATGCCCAAACGCATACATAAAAACAAAAGCAGTCACGTTTTAAGTGAATATTGTGATTCCTTGAGAACGTTAATCCAGCTGGGGTCTTTTTAAAGGGCATTTAGTTTAAATTGATTGAGAGAAGGTCATCCCTTCATCTACATGTGAACCCTTCTGTCCCTCTTCATGTGGCGTAGTGAGCGCGCTGTACCAGCTGGTCTGTGCATTGCCTGGGGATTTCTGCATTTTCCATGACAACATCCCAGTTCTCAGGGTTCGGGGAAAGTCTGGGGAGGATTTGGTTTAAAGACTTACGCTTACCATTCATGGGTACTGCATGTTCGCGTGCGTCGCCCATTGCTGACCAACCCACTAGCAATAAACAAGGGCCGATTACATATTATTATCGGTTAAAAGGAAAAGCTGTAGGGAGAAGTGGTTCATTTTAACAACAGTTTGGGTAAGTTGAGAAGAGAGGCAGCGCCGTGAGAAGTCCCTGTATCTCTTTTATCTCTCCACTCCCTGCTTTGTTCGGTGTGCACAGGAATGCAAAACAGACAACGGAGGAAGAGGCAGAGAGGGGTTGGACGACCAGAGACAAGCAGAGACAGTGTGAAGCTGGCTCTGGCTCTGCTGCTCCATTTACTCTTTGTTTTTGCTGGGCAGAGTTGAACTGGAGTCACAAACAACCCCCCCACCCCCCTTCCTTCACCCTCCTCTTCCTCCTCAACAACAGAAACCTTCCCACACACATGCGCAGTGGGAGCTGGGTCTTTGTTGGGGCTCTGCCTTACTGCTTTCTTTCCAGTCTCAGTGGATTCAACTTGTGTTCATTCAGGGAACAGAAGATCTCTGCAGCTCTTCTTTTAATTCCCAGTGGAGCAGCTTGGTGACCTCCTCATTCTTCATTGTTGTTTTCCTGTAAAAATAATCCACGTTTGACCTTTTCCCCTCTCTCAAATCCCCTATACTACAGAGCATTCACCATTGGCTTGGACCATATGTGTCAAACTCGAGGCCCGTGGGCCAAATGTGGCCCGCCAAAGCTTTTTATGCGACCCTATATTCTAGACTGAACACTAGGTGTGCTTAAATATCATGCTATCAATCAAATTAATGCAGTTTTTTTTCTGTTTACTGTCAAATTACATCAATCAGTCAACAAATCCCTGCATTTTTGTGCTAATAATTGGGAGTTTATTGCAGATTTTTCTAAAAATAAAAAAAAAATTGTCCAAGACTTTCGTACTCAGCTTTAATCGATGTCAGATTATGGCATGTGAACTAATGCTGACTCAGTGACTTTCTAATTATATTTAGCGACATTTCAGACAAAACAAATTATCGGCCAAAATCAGAATCAGCAGGTCAGGCATTCTAGAGATCGGTAATTGGCGATGGGCCATAGATAATGAGAAATATCTCTATCAACAGATCAGTATAATTTTTTTAAGTTGATGTTTATGGCATAAGTTATCCCAGTCTACAGAAAATTGAATTACCGTAGTTAAGCTAACATTGCAAGCTAACCACTGCGAACAACCGAAAGCCTTAAATAACTGTTGTATGTAAATGTGATAGCGGCTTCAAGGTTTATCAAAACATTTGCCTGAAACTCTTTGGATGTTTGAGTCTGAAGTGGTTTAAGGATACAAAGAAATTTAATTTCAAAATAAGAGTGACTGTCCAGTGGTTTACTGCAGGTGAGTCTGACGGCCACAAACAAAGCCGTTCCTCTCTAAGACCTTTAAAAGACCGCACTGGAAAAAACAGAAATTGCATAAGCTTGTCAAAGAGATTCAAAACCTTCGCAGTGTTTTATTTGTGAATTGGCGATGTGAGCGGGTTCTTCAGAGCTACATTCAGCGATGCACTCAGCATTAGCATTCCAGCATATTTATTGCAAGGTTTTGCACAAAGTACCGTTGTTGTGAGTTTTCATTAAAAATGCCAGGAGTGGAAATTTGATTGAGAATCATCGAGTGTTCCTTTCTGAGCGACAAATAATTTAAAAAAAGTAATTCAATTAGAACAGCAATAATGACAGAATATTTGAGAGCTTGGAATGTTTTTTCTGGACTGAGAGTAAAGCTGAAGTGTAATTGCTGGTGCGTTCTTGCCTGACGGTCAATTAAAATTCATGTCCCGTCGTAACACTTGCGGCTTTTCAGCATATCAGAGATGTTCCTCCGTCGCCCGTCCACTTCTCTGTGACACATGTACTTTGACATTTGTGTGTGTGTGTGTTTTTAAACCAGAAGAGTCTTTAGGGTTATCTGCTGGGCTAACCCAGTGTCCGCCTCTTCTCTGTCCACGCAGCATCGATTCCTTTCTTCGTATGCGAGCTGAAGGCAGTGAAGCCCTTCAAGAGGGGCTTCACATGTGGAGACCCCAGCATCGGCTACCCTTATCTGACCCAAGAAGCCATTTCAGATAAGCTTCTTATCGCAGGTGGAATCGTCATCACAGGCCTGGCAGTGAGTTTTCAACATGTTACCCCCCCACACACACACCTCCTCCCATCACACCAGCTCCTTTTTTTTTTTAATTTTAATTTTTTTAAAACCGTTTCTCACTTCCTTTTTGAACTTTTTCCAACCTTCAGATTGCGCTCGGGGAGTGCTTCCGGGTGTGCTTCCGCAGCGTGAGCTCCAAATCGTTCGTGAAGAACCTGTACGTCTCCTGCCTGTACAAGGAGCTGGGCTCCTTCCTGTTCGGCTGCTGCGTCGGCCAGTCGCTCACCAACATGGCCAAGCTCAGCATCGGGCGGCTGCGGCCTCACTTCCTGGAAGTGTGCGGCGTCACATATGCGTCACTCAACTGCACGCTGGGAACGTACGTGCGTGCCACAGACGTGAAGTGTACCAAACCTGACCAACAATTAGTGGAAGAGGCCAGGTGAGGATCCGACTGATGACGTGTCAAAAACTATAAAAATATACAAGTGTGGGTTAATAAATTAAACTGTCATTAAAAAGTTTGTTTATTTCATGAATTCATAAAATACAGTCATAGTCTGTAAGTTTTAATTCCTTTCATTCATTCACGTCACTAAATAAAACAGAGACAGACGGTTTAGAAGTCAATTTTTCTGTAAATTACGATGATTTTCACTTACCGAATCTGAAAATGCAAGAATATTACATCAGACCAATAAAAAATGAGTAAAGAAATGTGGGTTTTAGTGAAAAGTATGTTTAATACCTGATAAGAAGTTATTTTCAGAATGTACTTTTAATCTGACAGACGAGCCTCACTGGAACTCGTATTATAATTTATTGAATGTGACTGTAGATTCAATACATTTCAAGCATCTTTTTAAAAAATTTAACTTGTAGCGAATGAAAGCCCAAAATTTAGTTTCACAAAAATGTGAAAATATTACATACAGACCAACATTCGCTATTTACAGCCTTCGAAGGGTGAACCACAAATCAATGGAAAGTTGATTGGAAGGAAAAACTGTGATCAAAAAAGGTGTGCAGGTAAAAGGATGTTCATTAATGCAGCAATTCACACCCATATACTTCACTAGGTGACAGCTTATCTATAAAACTGTCCATTCTTGTATTGAAATACTGAAACAAATTATGTTAAAATCGAGTTTCACCTGTAAAAGCAGATGACATGTTTATGAATTTTCTGTGCGATCTCCTTCAGTTACTTATAAATCTAAATGCTTTTTTCTGTTTTTGTAGGAAGTCCTTCTTCTCTGGTCATGCTTCTTTTGCCATGTACTCCCTGCTGTATTTAGCGGTGAGTTTCTACGTTTTCTACGAATATCTTCTTTTTTTTATTTCATAAAAATGGAAATACGTCAGCTAAAGAAATGATTATTTAAAGTTTGTCTATGTCTTACTGAAAGTGTAACTTTATAAACACATATAGAAACCATTTTTCAAAATGTACCACATAGTGTGTGTTTAATTCTTTGATAGTCGAGCTCTAATGAGTTCATAATGAACTTAAATATTATGTTATTGTGCAGGTTCACCAATCAGACATCAGGATCTTTTTTAAGACGTTTTAAATCATTTTCTTCAGAAGAGAAACTATAATAAAATGAATTGACCAGTAAAGATTTACGTCGAATTTTACTTAAATTATCAAGAACCACGAAGCACTCTCGTTGACTAGCCAAACTCGTGACATTTATATTTCTCTAGTTACAGTCGGCGTGTTCATATCTTGGAAAAAATTAATTCCTGCTGCATTCATTTATCGTCAGTGCAGTTAGTGACAAAAAGTGAAAGAATGATCGAGGACGGGGAGCGAAGGATACGAGGCGGACAAAAGCCGCTTTGTTTTGCTGTGGGAGGAGCGTCGCCGTCGCCCCCACAGCTCTGCTGCATTGTGTGGATGTGTGTGTGTGGCTGTGGGAACTTGTGTGTAAACCCTGGTGCCCTCATCACAAGTTGGTAGATCGAGTTCAATCCTCTGATTTTAATACTCCAAATCAAGCTTACAGTTATTAAAAAAACAATTTTCAATAAGACTAAACAAAACAAACCCCTTATAACTTCTTTAGACCTTGAATTCAGATTAAGGTTAAAACTTGTAGTTGTAATAATTAGTGAAGCAGTCAGACTCCGTTTGGAGAGTCGATACTGTCAAAATAATCAGACCAAAAATTTGAAACGTCTTGACAAACTCACAGAGTGCGAGCAATTTTGTTATTATATTACAATAAAATATTTAGAGTTATTCATAGAGCACATTTCAGCAACAAGGCAGTTCAAAGTGCTTTACGTCATAAAAACATTGTACAGTTAGCAAATATGAAACAAGAAATGAACATATTTTGTCAAATGCCATCATCAAAAAGCAAATACACATCAAATATATTGATCAATGTTCCAGGTGTAAAGAGTAAAGGCAGCTCTAAACATTAAGGCTTTTATTAAGGCTTTGATTTGAATGAATTCAGTGTTTCGACATCTTTGCGGTTTTCTGGAAGTTTGTTCCAGATTTCCTATGACAAAAAAAAAATAAAACAAATTGTTCTCGAGCAGCTGAACGTTAGGGGTTTGCAAGTAAGTCTTACAAAAATGAAGTGGGGGTTTTAATTAATGGAAAACCTTTTTTTTTATCAGTGAAGTAGAAAGAAAGCTAACATGTTTGAAAGTCCAAAGTCCAAAAGAAAAGCTTTCACGTCTTTCATCGTCTTCCCGGGAAAAGAGCTCTGTAGATCCTTGGTGCTGTCCATTTACTTCAACCACAGACGTCTCTCTTTTTTAATTTTTATTTTTATTTTTATCACAGTCAGTTTTAAACTGCATTTCATTTATTTCCTGGTTTACTCATTTACACTGAATGACCTCCAGACCATTAAACATGTTGTTGTTTGTAGTTCTATCTGCAGGCGCGGCTGACGTGGCGCGGCGCTCGGCTGCTGAGGCCGCTGCTGCAGTTCCTCCTGGTCGTCCTGGCGGTCTACACGGGTCTGACCCGCATCTCGGACTACAGGCACCACCCGTCGGACGTGCTGACAGGATACGTGCAGGGGGCTCTCACTGCGTACTGGGTGGTCAGTATTCCTCACCGTCCCTGTTTGGTTCACCGGAGCGCGTCCGCATGTCAGAGTCTGCTCATGTCTCAAAGTCGTGTTTGTGTTTGTCTGTTTCCTCCCCGCACCGCCAGGCTTTCTACATCTCGCCGATGTTCAAAGGCCGTACGTCGGACCTGTCCGCAGTCGAGAAGCCGGACGGCCCCTCGTCTCCTCAGCATACCGTCTGCTGAAAACCCCACGAGCCAGAGGAACGCCTGGCAATTTCCTCTGAAATCACAAGACATACCTCTACGTTTTGACAGCAGAAAAAGACTTTCGGAGACAATCTCTGCAGCTCATAAAAAAGAGAGAGAGAGAGAGAAAATCGAAGCTATTGAGAGGAAGGAGACTGAAAAGTGTGTCTGTTATGTAAACAGCCTGAGCCCTCGACCTTTTGCCCTTGTGACTGGTCACGCCCCTCCGACCTGAGACTGAAAACAGGAGCCACCATAACTACGCACCACTTGTACATGTGTAAATATTGTTAAAGCACAAAGGATAACGTCAAGGCACATTTCATTTCAGTGTTAGTGTTATTGCCACTTTGCAATGAATAGAACGTAATATATTTTTTATAAACACAGATTGTATTATTTAACAGTTTTTACATAATTTTGTACACTGCTGCATGTAAGCACTTGTTTTTTTCTTCTTCATGTGTTTGGCCAGATGTCGTAGGGTTTGTTGTGTCATAAGAAAACGACTAATAGACATCCTAACAGAACATAACTTACAGAAAAAATACTGAAATTATCAGTAGAGGTCATTTTTGATGTATACGCGTCAGTGTGCAGGCGCAGCTGACATGAGGCCACCTAGAAGTAAAATGTTTTATAAATATGTTGTGTGTTTTGATTCGTGATTATTTTCCTCTTACTGCAAAACAAAAAAGAAGTATGTTTGGTCTACGTTTTAGTGTAAAGATCTAAATAAAAAACTGACTTACAAGTAATTTTGTACTAGATATAGGAGCTTGTTTTAAATAAATAATTCTTCAATATTGATGAAAAAGTGTTTCTACTGGCAGATAATGTCACTATTGACATGGTGAAAATATCTTGTTATAAGTGAAATAATCTGCCACTGGAAATAATTATTTTTTTTCTGTGAAATTAAACTTTACCAAAAATGAATAGCACTCCAAATATCTGAAGCTCATTCTACTAGAAAATTCACACAAAAAAAAGTGTTTGCATTTTCAGTTAATTAATGTGAAGCAAATGATTTTGTACAATTTTCTACAGGCTGATAATGAACATTAATATCGATACTTAAGCCAAAATATTCACAGAAAGGTCTGCTTTGCCATCTAAACAATTTGAACTGCAAATGTTTCTGATATGTTTTGTAAAAACAAAAGGTTTATAAAATTCTGCAGAGTGGACATACATTTGATGAAGTACTTTTTTTTTTAAGATCTAAAGATTCTTGCACCTGGTTTATTGTGTGTGTTATTCTTTTGCTAATCGTTTTAGTGTTTGTTTGTTTTTTCTTTATTTTCATAATTTGTTTTCACCAAATTTTCATCTTCACCAGATCATCTCTCTGTTTCTTCTTCGTTCTTTTCTCTTTTAGTTTTACATTTGAATTTATTTATTTTTTTTACATAATTTCTTGTCTGATGATCTTAAAAGACGAAAACAAAAATGAAACAAAACAAATTCGATATTTTACAAAATTGAAGACTTAAAAATGAAAATGGTTGGTAAAAGTTGATTTATATATTGCTTGTATATATATATATATATATATATATATATATATATATATATATATATATATATATATAAATTTAAAATGAGTCTGTTAACCATACCCTCCTCAATAATACACTTTGCAAAAGATTAAAGTGAAACCACACAATAGAAGTAAATTAATAGTAAAAAATCTTTATTTGATCAAGAGAAGTAATACAATCTTTATTCCTGTCATTAAAATCATACACAGTCATTTTTAAATGAAGTTTTGTAGTTAATCTTTCTTGTCAGCAGAACTCATCGTTTCATCTATTTCTTCTCTGCTGCCTGAAATGAACCTCATCACCTCCATCTCTGATTTCACCGCCTCTTACTTCAAAATATGGCTGCATTGTCATATGTACCAGTTCATCATACTTATAATGCCTGTGAAAATGTCAGTTTTCCATATTTTCTCAGAAATGTAATGATCAAGTACAATGATGTCATGTTGTCCTTTTGATAAAAGTTGCAGTGATTTGTGACTGAATACATTCTGCACTGCTGCTCTCTGTAACCATTTCAAATTGATAATTTTATCTTCATTAAAAAGATTCACATCAGTCGTTCATCGGATGTTTTCAGCAACAATTTTCTTTTGTATCTCTTGGTTTCTGTACAGTTTGGTGCAAAAGTCATTAAGTTATCCCTCAATTCTTAAGTTTTGCTTTTTTTTTTTTTTAAGTGGCTTTAGTCAATATTTCTTTCTATTTCTTCAGGACTTTTAAAGATTTTCTTTTTCACAGAGTAACAGCCCCAATACCTGTCAACATTTAAATGGATTTTTGTTTGACCTCTTTGGTCCCAAAAAGCTTTCATAACTCAAGGGCGAAACTGGTTTTTTGTCTACTCACGATGTAACAAAGAACCAGTGACGAAACCTTTTCACTTTGCTACTAGAGTCACAGGAACTCAGATGTTCCCATTCCTTTATTTTCTAAAAAAAAAAAAAAAACAAAAAAAAAAAAAAAAAGTTAAACAGTTTAACACACAAACTGAGATCTTGGCAACAAATCAATCAATGCATCTCCTTTTTTCTAAACATAGAAACTATTTATCTGCATTTTCCTAATTTCTTAAAGCAAACATTTTATAACGAGCTGCTGTGGTCAGCTTCTAGCACCACACAGGAAATGAGTGAACTCCAAAGAAAATGTTTAAAAGACATGTAGAAAGCCTGAAGAAGTGACTTTTCATTAGAGTCAAAGTGTGGAAATACAGGATGACCTAAGACTTTTGCACTGTCTTGCAGCCGTTTCATCTGTTTTGTACAGAGATGTTGCAATATTACAGAGTCGTCTGAAATGCCACACAGTAGAGAGCGTCAGCCATGAGATCCCTTCACCATTTCATACTTTTCTGGTTTTAAGTTTCGGTTAATCAGATAATTTGGGTTCATAAAAGAGCAGCGTGCCATTGAACGCTTCATACCGACCATCACTTTGTATCTGCCTTGGTGAACTTTGCCCTCAGTTTGGTCATTAATATCTTACAGTCATAGTTATTTTGATTTGATAAGGAGTCATAATGTCTCATTTCATGGGTCGACTGGTCCGAATGAGAACCAGCCACACAGTGAATGAAATTAGGGTGTAATATAAAGAATAATGTAAAATCTTTTAAAAAAAGAAAATTATATACAATAAATTAAATAGGTCAAATTTGTCCAGTTTAATCATTTTTCATCTCATATTGATCAAAATACTTCTTCAAAGTCAAATTTTAAAGTGAGGTTTTGTTAAAAAAAAATGCTCTAAAGGGTTAACGTCTTACCTGTGTCAGATTACTGTCGTTTAGTATAAATCCAGATTATCTGATAAGATTAAGCTAACAGCTTGTTAGAGAAAGGCCGAGACCAAAGACGTCTGTCATCTCAGAACACATTAAGAACATGAGAGCGATTTATGCTAACATCGCTTTATAAATCATTTAGGCATTCAGTAGATATATTCAGAGAAATGGCTGATTGTTACACAGGAAAATGTGTAACAATCAGCACAGAAGAAGCGGTACACTACTAATAATCCGCCTGTGTGAAATATTTTTGAGTGAAATATGTTGTTTCTTGACCGATAAAGAGGAGTGATAAACAAAAATACAAAGTTTATTCGTCATTGTCATGTTGTTCTATCAGATAGTAACTCTGACCAGAGGTGTTTTCACATCTGATAACCTGGTAGACTGGGTTGGACTGGGGACTAAAATTGCAACATTTGTTACATTTTCAGCCGGTGCAGGTGGCTTCAACACATTTGTCAAACAAACCAAAAACTTTGAACATGTTGTTCACCTCCTCGCCTGTGGCGGCGCTGCGCCAAGAACTACTGAAGGAAACAACACAAAAGTCTCTGAACAAGACAAGCACAACTTCCTTCTTCTCAAAATGTAAAACAAAAATGACGTTTTAGCAGCTGTAGTATTTCTCTTCTGCCTTTGGTTGGAGACCACGCGCCTTTTCTTACGCTAGCGCTAGACTTATGCGTTTGTTTATGTTGCGTTTACCCAGAATGCACAGTCCGCTTCCCGCCTTTGGAGCGGTCTCCGGTCCGCTTACGTCCGCATGTGCGTTCAAACTGCACCAGAGTTCACATTTATCAAAGAGAAACCTAAGTTTGTAGGCGGATCAGATCGCACATTCACACCTCTCCAAACAAGCCGGGCTTTCTAGGCAAACAAACTAGAGTTCGATGAAAACGGACTAAACAGGACTGGTGTGAGTGCACTCCTAAAATCTGTTTCACGTAGAAATCCCAAATTGCCACCCGCTACCTCTATTTCCCAGGTATATACTCTTTTGACTTCTTTGTAAATAAACCTTCAATGCAAACACAACAGCTTATATGTAAACTTCTGTACCGTTTCTGAAACAGGAGCTGGAGTCCATTTTGGCCTTGGATCATTTTGGACATGGTGTTGACATTAGCCTCAGGGTCCAACTGGATTTAAGCTAAATTACTGACTGCAGGTAAGATATCAGCCTCATAACAGAACCTCACTCCCTTTAACTACCAAGAAACAAAGTCATATGAAACGGGTAAACGGATGGATAATACATGTTCGGTTTACAGGTAGAAACTGGCAACATGCACAGATGAAATCAAGGAATGAATTGGCAAAGGGGGGCAAATCGACCAAGATTCCACAGTAGCTGTATAAAGTAGCATTTATTTATCCACTCTAAAATGTACATAACTATATTTTCTAATTCGTCATGTGCTATCCAGGGTTTCTGAAAAGAACATCGGCATCATCATTTTTTTTTTATTATCCCCCGATTAATTAATAACAAAAATGTCGATCATTTCTCTGAATGCCTCCATCTCTCTTTGTGCACACAAACAGAAAAACAGGAACATTTATTTCACATGTTTACTTGAACTTCAATAGCAATACAAGACAATCAGAACACTTGAGGTCGATATGTACAAGGATCTCAGGAGGGGTTTGCAGAAAATCTCTGAGGTTTTACACAATCTCCGGCTCTGTGGTCAGCGAGTTCCTCCACGGGGCAGTTCGTGGCAGCTCTGGGGGACGGGGGGAACAAAAGTTTTTTGGTCTTGATGTGAAATGGGTCGAGTTGAAATCAGGAGGAGGAGAGAGACGGACAGCTCCTCCAGTCGGTATTGATAAAATGCTTCAATGTGATACATTAAATATACAATAATGTATTATATACACATACTTTCTCTGTCATACGCACATATACCCATCCTTACAGACACACATGCTCATCAAGCTATGCACACTCACCCGCATGTATGCATCAGCACGTCCTCCTACAGTATGTAGCCTTGCAAAGCCACTATAAAGTCATGCATGAGTTCTTTGAAAGGATTTCTTTTTTTTTTTTTTTTTGGCAAAA
Source organism: Poecilia latipinna (assembly GCF_001443285.1). Taxonomy (NCBI): domain Eukaryota; kingdom Metazoa; phylum Chordata; class Actinopteri; order Cyprinodontiformes; family Poeciliidae; genus Poecilia; species Poecilia latipinna. The sequence goes on along the minus strand of NW_015112785.1, from coordinate 519,251 downwards.
CACAAGTGCTTCTTTGACACACTGTTTGCTACAGGGAGGGGCAACACCCAGCCAATGAAGCAAAACCTAGGCAACGAGGACAGATTAAGGAAAGCACCAATGATATGGGAAGACACAAGGGAGTTTCGGGAAAGACAGAAGAGGGGAGCAGCAGGAGGAGAAGCAGCTATAAATGGATCACAGTCATACAAAAGTAACAAAACACGGAAAAAGTGGGGAAGTCTCGTGGTGATCGGGGTGTAGAAGCAGGGAGGAGCCATCATGTAAAATGCCAGAATTGTTAGAGAAGTCCAACATTATTATTCTAAAGCATAATCTTGGTTTCCATCTTTTTGTTCTTCACTTTGTTGAAATTGTCACCATCCTCCTCCTCTTCCTCCTCCTCCCTGGTATCTATACCCCAATCACCACCGCCCTAGTCACAGGCTCGTCACCCGCTGCATCTGTCCGTCGTCTCCCTCAGAAGTGGGCTCTGCCGCGTACCCTGTCTCTCCGTTTGAAGCTAGCGGCGGGGGCTGGTAGAAGGTCTGCAAGTGATTGGGACGTGGGCCTAACGGCGGGCGCCCCAGGCTGTAGGGCAGCTCCAGAGTGGGCCGCTGGGGCTGATGCCCGCTGGTAGGGCTGACTTCTTCTGGGCCTTCGGGGCTGCTGTCTGGGTACATGTGAGTCGGCGGAGAGGTGCGAGTGTAAAAGCGGGGAGGGGAGCCACTGCGGCTGTACACCTGCGGAGAGTGGCGGGAGTAGAGTTTACCCGGCGGCGAGTTGTCTTCTTGTGGCGCGAAGATGTTTGTCGGCGGAGAGTTTCGGGAGAAGATGTTCAGCGGCGGTGAGCAGCGGTCTCCGGGGTACAGAGGGGAAGGGTTTGAATCCCGTGTGTAGATGGGCGAGGAGTCTGGGTCCAAGTCGAGATCGGGCGTTAAAGGTAGGGTGAAGCTGTCTGAATCCTGACGCTCGCCTTGATACCGCAGAGACCCTCTGTCTTTCCCCCTGATCCTCCCGTCTAGGCCTCCATCTTTGTTTTCGAATGAGAAAGACTCTTCCCTGTCCAAATCTATCCCGCCTCTCCAAACATCCAGCGCTCTGTCCTTCTGTTTCTCGCTCTCTCGTTCGATCCCTGCCCTCCACCCATCTCTGTCCTTCAGGAAAAAGGATTCGTCCGACCCTCTTTCTACCTCACTTCTCCAACCGTCCATCCCAAAGTCTTTCTTCTGAGTGATAAAAGTCTCTCCCTGCTCCGTCTCCCCTGCTCGCCACAGCTCGAGTCGTCCATCTCTCTTCTCGAGCATTTTAGATTCCTCCCTGCCTCTCTCAATGCCGGACCTCCACTCATCCATCGCGCCGTCTCGCTTATGAGAGGTGAAAGACTCGTCTCGTCCCCTTTCAGTTCCTCCTCTCCAGTCGTCAGACATTCCGTCTCTTTTCAGCAGAAATGTCTCCTCCTTTTCCCTGTCCTGGCCACCTCTCCATGCCTCTACAACCGCTTCTCTCTGCTTCATAAGCAGTGGCTCTTCCAGAGCCTTGTACAGCGACTCTGGCTCCTGTGGCGGTGGGGGAGGAGGCGGAGGGAGAGGTCTGTCTCGGTAGCGATCCCTGTCTCGCTCTCTGTCCCTCTCCCTGTCTCGTTCTGTCCCTCCAGTAGACTCCACCGTGCTGCGGTGGCGGGACAAGGTACCCGGGGTGCGGCTTAGGGTGGCGTAAGGCCGAGCTTGGACGTCCGGTGGTCGAGCCGGCTGCCTTTCCTGGTGTCCACGCCTGCCCAGAGTACCTTGCAGCTGTGAGCGGTCTCCGTCTTTGAGTAACTCCTGGGTGTCGGAATCTCCAGAAATGCGTCCGTGTGACCAGCCGTCTTGCAAGCGAGGCGTGGTGCCGTGCTCTTGGCCCCGTGTGGCGGCGTTTGCCTCGGTGTCCTGTGTGGGCGGCCTTGCATGCGCCCAGCCCTCTTGGGCGTTCTGCCGGGAGCTCGGCTGCACCGTGGCAGACCAGCCCTCTTGCGAGGGCTGCGGGTGGCGGGTCAACGTAGCGGTGTGAGTAAGAGCTGGCCTCTCATGGTGATGTGGCCTCGCCAGGCTCCCATAGCGCTCGGGCGGAACGGGCATGGGGACGGAGGGCCGCAGGTTGCTCTGGACCAGCTCCGAGATGATCATCTTCTCCAGAGCCGCCGCGTCGGACAGGTTACGACGCATTCCGGCTCCGCTGTTGAGGTCTGTCGAGCTGTGCGGTGTGAGGAGCCCCGGTGAGATGTCATCACCTCCAAGCCCAACGCCCCCCTCCCTGAGGAGGTCAGCGCTGCCCACTACTCCTGCTCGGGACCCGGGCGTTGTACCCAGACCGTGAAGGGTGAAGGTGTTGGGGGTGTAGCCTCCATTGAGACAAACACTGTCCAATGCGCAGGATTCCTGGCTCTGCGACACTCCACCCTCTGTGAGGAGAAATAAAGATATTAAAGATTAAAAAAAAGACAGAGAAGACTGAAACAAAGACGGAAAGGCACATAATGAATGAATGAATGAATGAATGAATGGATACAGATTGGAGTTCATATGTCGCTGAAGGTGGAGGGTTACCAGGAGGACTTAGGAGATAAACAAGCTGTTCCTTAATGAAATGTCTGCTCATGTTGCCACATGGAGAGGTGTAAGTTATGCCTTCACAACACCTTGCAAAAGTATTTCCACCACTTCAACATTTTCCCACATTGTCACATTACAACCTCCACTGGATTTTATTGAGATTCTAAGTGAATAACCGTCACAATTTTTTTGAAACATGTTCTCATCTGTCCTGAATTAATACTTTGCGGAGCCCCATGTTGCTGCTGTTTTGGGCTGTGACTCTACCATCTATGCTCCTTAATTTTGCTAAACAGCTCAAGCTTAGTTGGCTTTTTAAATCTTGTCATAGATTTTCAGTCAGATTCAGGTCTGGACCTTGATCGGAACAATCACACACATGAACATGTTTTGTTTTAAGCTATTCCACTGAAGGCCGTCGCTGTACGTTGAGCGTCTTTTTCAACTTCCCAAAACTTTACTTCCAGTATTACCCTGTATTTCGCTCCAACTTCCTATCAACCCCGACCAGCTCTCCTGACCCAATGTTTCTTTAAAGAGCAAAAAGGTCCATTTTGGACAAACAACTTCTACACGTTTGTTGTTTAGTTGGGCGGCCATACCTTCTACTTTTGCAGGACAGACTGAGCGTGACAAAATGTTGAGACGAAAAAGAAACATGAATAATTTTGCAAGAAGACTGTATGGTTTGTGCATATTCACTTTCTGTGGCTGTTGCACTGAGAGTCCATGAATTGAAAAAAAAATGGTGCTCAATGACTTAAAGGAGCACAAAAGGAAAGAGGTCATACTCTGTTTGTTTCTGAAGGTTCCTACTGGTCCACGTAAAGACACGGAGACAGAGAAGGAAAGCGTGAAAAACATTTATAAACGACAAAAAATATTTAAAGGAAAAAGAGAAAAGAAATTGTCCAAAAAAAAGTCATTTTTCTCACACTGAAATAAACTAAAAGCTTTATAAATAAGACAGTAAACATGATGAACAAAAACAAGCACACAAATAATTGTACATTATTACAAATTAAGTTACATTACACATAAAATGATCTGTAGCCACTCTTTCAGGTTTACTTGGAGTTTTTGAGCTTTTAACCTCTAACTTTCATATTGAATATTATTGTCCAACCTTGGGATTTTATATACTTTGATTACAGCTGCATTGGATCAGCAAAAGGTGATAAACAGATCCGTCTGTTGCCTTTTTTCATTTTTTCGGCCATGTTTTTAGGACCGGCGGCCCGATGGAACCGGTGGTAGCGTGAGCTTGCTAATGAATGTCGACGTTGGAGCGCGGCTGTGCTTGACACGCCAGTGCGCCAGCTTTGCTTTTTAGGATTTGTAATATCAGCTGCGTGTCCAACATCCAGCCAGCTCTAATGGAAATTTGCAATTATCTGCCAGGCCAATTATAATTACAGCCTGATTTTTACACATATAATCTAAAAGAATGTGACCAAAAAAAAGAAAGAAAAAAAAAGAAGTGCAAATAGTTTTCCATAGCATTATTATTTAGATTTAGCAGCTTTGCATGTCCTTAAGTTTGATATATCCCTAATTTCACAAAATGATACTGATACATTTTAATGTCAAAAACATGTTCTTTAACTTACAATGTTGAATCCTTACACTCCTACATAATATTAGTTTATTTTAATATTTTGAAAATACTGAAAAGTGTAATTTTTTTTTCTGGAATCTTCCCCAGTAGAGACACAATTAACTTTTGTCCCATGAAACATTCAAGTCTGGAGTTGAGTAATAATTTAATGTGACTCTGAGCATACGCTGAACAATCAAAATATTCTATAAGAATATTTGTTTTCTTAGATATACCAGTAAAAATAGGAAGATCTCATGTGATTCAATGGGACGTACCAGTGGAGGTGAAGGGCTGATTGTATCCCTGCGCCAGCATCGTGTCGTAGGGAGAAGCTCCAGCATGAGTCTGCAGCATTTGGTTTGTCAGGAAATGGTTTCCCAGAGCAGCTGAAGGAGAGAGAGGAAAACAAAATGTTTTTTTTTCTCACTCTTTTCACAGCAGGCTGAAAGCAGAGCTAATTCCCCCAAACCTCACCTCTGTTAAGAGTCGGAGTATTGTTAACATCTGCGGCGATGAAGGAGGACTCAGTCTGCCTGCGAACCGTGTCGTTCCACATCCTCCTGATGCGGCTCTAGAGTGGAAAATTAGCTCGCGGTTAAACAGTGGCTGGGGGTCAAACAGACTCGGCAGCAGGTAAAAACAAACGCATCGCTGCGTTTCACCTGTCTGTTCGCCGTAGCTCTCCGGCTCTGGCTGCTGGTGTAGCGGCTGTTGGAGCGAAGCGCCGCGCCTTTCACCGAGTCCGGAGAGCTGGAGGAGGACGTGGCGCAGCACTGGGAGAGACGCAGGCATCGGCCGTAGTCCTTCTGACCCTAAGCCCCCCACCGTTTACGCAAAACAGAGCGTTTAGTCGCAGAGAAACGGACGTGTGTAATTGCATAACGGCTCCTGGATGCTGACCTTTCTGGCGAGCGTGCAGTGGAGGATGGTGATGAGGAGGGCCTGGGCCGTGTTGAGGGAGGTGAAGAGGTAAGCCAGCAGGAGAGACGGACCCGACAGGAACATCAAGCCCGAGGACCAGGTGACGCTCAGCAGGAAGAGGAGAGTCAGGGAGCCCACGGCCCAGGCCCTGCAGGCCAGGCAGCAAGGTCACGCAAGAGGCAGGGAGGATATTTTATTTTACTTTTTTGTTTGTTTGTTTGTTTGACAAATTAAAGACAGTGGTGATGGAGATAGAGAGAGCCTGCAAAAAACTTAAATGTGGAGCAGAACAACAGGAGTAAAGATTATTATTCGCGTCTAAACCTGAATCTGATCTGTGGGAAGAGTTGGAAATGTACACAGACCCTATTGGCTGAGCCTAAACTCAGCCAATATTTGCAAATATGAAATAGCAAAAACATAATTTGGTAAAAGCCTTTGCTAAAAAACTTACAGTGGTTCTACAAAGTGTTAACTCAGGCCGGGTGAATGCAAATATATGACACTTTGTGTGCAAAAAACTATCTGTGCACTGCTTCTGTTGGTCTGCCACACAGAGTCTCCAGAAAATACATCACGTTTTGTGGCTGTGAGGAGATAAAACAAAGAATGGATTTTGCAAAAATTTCAATTAACGACAGCATGCTTTTTAAAAAAGAAAATCTCAGAATTTTAGATCTGTTCTGCTTTTTCCACATCATCAGTGGACGCCACCTCAGAAACGTTTCACCTTCCTGGTTTGTGTTACGTTTTAATGACAAAACACATGGAGGAGATGGCGACCTGAAACTGATTATGCCTCTTGTTTGAGGTTTCAGCTGCGTTCCTGTCCACATTAACTGTTTTCTTTTATTATTTTAGTTTGTCACAGAGACAGACATACGTTTTTGTCTATCAGCACGAGTCGACATTAAACTTCACAGCGGGGTTTTGAAACTTTTTAACGTCTCTTGAATTCTGTTTTCCCGCAGAGCTTTAGCTTGAACAAAAAAAACGTTACAAAGACTATCATACGTATGACTCAATACCTTCTGGAATAAATCCACCTCTGAAATGTTTACAGTAATAAGATTTCCTGTTGCTGTTCCGAAAACTTTTCCACACTTTCTTTTTTTTTTTATTTCCTCTGCGGATGTTCGGCTCTGCGTGTAATTCACAACGAATCTAAACCTTAAACAAAAATGTTCCTGAGTTTTTCTCTGAACAGTTCTGTAAAAGCAAAGCAGGAACCCCACAGCGAGACACAGGGCAAGCTCAACCAAAGGTGATGGACAAAGCTCACACACACATGTACACACACATGTACGCACGCATGCACGCACACACACACACACACACACACGTATGCACGCACGCGCACACACACACACACACGCACACATATTCCCAGTTATGTGCAGAAAGTTGATTCTTTCATATTTCGTCTCTTTTCAACATCCAGGTGACGCTGATTTCAAAACTTCAGAGACTTTTTGTCAATTTTAACTTGAAAACCTTGAAATTTTCCGACTTCACACATAAAAAAAAAGGGAAAAAAAAGAAAAAAGGTGGCGCTGTAGAAGCTCGACACGCCGTGAATTCTTCAAACATTGAAAACGATTTAAACTCATTCAGACACCGTGATCTTTATTCAAACATGAAAAACAGCACGAGGCTGTCTGACTGACCGGAGGTTGTCGTGGCGACTGGAGTCGGGCTTGAGTGCAGCGGTGCTGTGCATCTTGTGTAAGGTCATCACCAAGACGACCAGGTTCAACTGAGGCAAACGAGCAAAGACAGATGTGTTGTTTAATGTACATTAGTCAGAGAGACGCTGAAAGAGAAGCTGAACATTTGCAAAAAAAATTAAAGACTTTTTTTCTCCCTCTAAAACAACAACATTTCATTGTAATATTTCAAAGTGGTGTTCATCCATTTTTCAGGTTTTCTGAAACCTTTCAAAGTTTTCATTTGGACCTTGGTTGCTTTCTCAATCATTTTTTCATCTAGTCTTTGTTCTTGACAGTGGCAGCATATTGCACAGAACAATCTTTAAAAAATAAACTGGAGAAAAGAAGTGTCACACATTAAAAAACATTTTTTTTAAAAACCGTCTTCTGCTGACAGAGTTCCTGCTGACTCTGTCAGCAGAGTCAGCATGTGGGCATGTGCGTCTGAGTCCATACATGCCCTGACTCAGACTTCAACGTTTTTGCAACATGCATTTGACATTTGAGCAGCAAAACATTTTATTATTACCTCACGATCTTCCACTTTGTATACCCCACAAATCATGAAACAATGCAACGCTCATTAGTTTCTCATTCTGCAGCCACAACTGGCTATTTTATAACTTATTGGCCTGTGGAACTGAGATCATCTGTTACCACGACGTCTGATTTAAGATACTTTCACTTCAGTTATGAGCTGAAAACCATTTGAGTATGAACATTTTTGCTAAGTGCCACCAGTCCAGTTTAAAACAAAACCCTGATGGTAGAGATAACGTCTGACGTTTTGGAAACAAGAAATAAAGAAATGGGAGATAACTGAAAAATATTTGCACGACACAATGCAGCAGAACCCACCGTGATGATGACGGCTACAGGTCCGAGGAAACTCCAGATGAAGTAGTTATCTGTGCGCAGCCAGCACCTGTAACGGCACCAACACCCGGAGAAATAATAAGCATGTTGACGTTAGACAGCAGGAAAAAGAGCAGTACATACAAAATGGATAGATCTTCTCACGCAACTGCAATAGATTAAAAAAAAGTCAATTTGATTATTTCAGTAAAATATTTTCCACAATTGTGAGGGGAGAATATGGGAATTGGGAGAAGCAACCAATAAGATCACAAAGCATGTTCTTTAGTTACCCTTTGTTATTTATTCTTTTTTTTTTTCTGGCTTGTTTTTCTTTTTTTTTCTTTCCCACTTTTACTCAAAATATGTGTCGCTAGATTAATTAAAACAAGGAATATAAGGGGAAAAAAAGGCATGTAGAGAGGAAATGATAATTGGAAAATAACCACCAAGAAGAAAATAAAAAAAAAGCATATCCCACTTGCATTTTGTGTCGTGACATCGCTTGTTGATGTTGTGTTTTGTCTTCGTCTGAAATGTGAGCATTTTAACTTATTTTTTCCCCTCTCACACTTTGTTCATTTTTATTGTTGCTTTTCCTCTCTGCTTATCTAATTGGTTATTTTGCAGACCAAAACTTCCGTCTGCTATCCTGTATTGGTTGTTTCGTGTGCACTAGTTGGTGACTTAACCAAGAAAAAAAAAAAAAAGACAGTAAAAGACAGTAGGGAAAACAGAGCGATTCCCCACATTCATCAACTTACGCCGTTTTTGAACCGTATCCTCTAAAGTCGATGGCCGCCGACACGGCCACCACCAGCCCGGGCACGGAGTAGCCGCAGAGGTAAAAGTACTTCCTCCTGGAGTTGCGTCCCTCGAACACCTCCCTCTGCAGAAGGTACAGCTCCACTGCCTCCAGGCACAACCAGCAGAACACAGACAGCAGCGAAAAGTGCAGCAGGCCGGCGGTGATGGAGCAGAGGACCTGAAAACGGGAGTGCAAAATGAGCAACCACAAAAAAAAAATAAATAAAAATTCAAGATGATTTGTCTGATATCAAAGTACTGACCGTGTACTTGGTCTTGTTGGCGCCGATAAGGAAGATGAGCTCCGTGATGAGCAGGTTGGCCCACAGGTTGCAGTGGATGGTGCTGTGGTCAGTGTGCCACGGCGCCCCCTGGCAGCAGAGGGTGATAAGGCAGGTAGCCAAACACACAAGAGCGACGGCGATGCCGACCCAGGAAACCACGTAGACCAGAAGCTCCTCCACACCGGCGCCGAACTGAGAAGCAAATGTCACAGCGGGGCGTCGATTGACGTGTGGAAAAACAACAAGAACGAACGAATGCAGAGGCAGAGCGTTGGTGCAGATCCTAAAGCGGATGTGGATGTATTGTGTAGTGTGTGTGCGTGTTGGTGTGTGCGTGTATGTGTGTGTGTGTGTATGTTTGTTACATAACGTCTATTTATGTGAATAAATCACAGCTAATGAAGAGAACATCTTGCAGGGAACACTTAATTTGATTTCATGGCAGGACAAAATATCCTGCTGCATGTCTGCAGCAGCATCCAACGCCTACTCTGCGTCTGATTTCCTCCTTTGCTTAGAGACCACAGTGTCAGTCTGAGCTCTCTGAGTAAGAGGAAGAAATAAGGCAAAATTTGGCACATGGCTACTTAAATCAACAGCAGTGACACGTTTTATAATAAACTGTTCTATAACACATGTAAAAAAATAAATAAATAAATAAAAAAGAACCTGAAGTGCTTTATTAATATTGGCAAACAACAGCTTTTAAGTGTAGAGATCAAACCTAACTCAAATTTAGAGACAAAATTAATTGCCCACACTGGATTGTGTAAAAATAAAACTTTAAATCAGTTCCTCTCTTATTTATGGGCTGTAACGATGCCTACAGCAAGACCAGACCAGACGCGACACTGAATTCATGAGAACGAGACGCTGCGCTTCAGGAACGCCCTCGTTCTGCTTTTTATATATATATATATTGATTTTCCTACAAACTCAACAAACTGATGTCTGATGTTAATCTGCTGCTATTTATTGCTCCAGGTCGGAACCAAATGCAGTCAACTAAACCTTTTAGATCTTTTATTACCACTTCCTGAGGAGGAGCCCAGCTGACGCTGACTGACGCTCATGAGGCAGCAGGCGCCTCAACGAGAAACGTTGTGATGTTTTAGTTGTGCGTTCACGCCAGGAAACTCCAAAGCAGACTTTGTCTTTTTTTTCTCCCGGGTGCAGTTTGCATTCATTTTTATGCTTCTTTTGCAGCAGAACCACAAAACCAAGCAGATGACCGTCGTTCCTCCTGTTGGACGGAAGTGACGGAAAGGCAACAAACGTGGATGTCCTACTTGCTGCATTTCTGCTCTGCACGTTTTTTTTTGTTGTTGTTGTTGTTGTTGCTGTTTTCACAACCGCGGCAACGTTTTAAATGTCAAGAGCGCCTCGTGCGACGCAGGTTTCCCAATGTGATATTTCTCATTTCGGAGTGGCCTCAGCGGATGCTGCTGCGAGCCGAACGAGACGAGGAGCTCCTGACCCACAACGTGCTGCCAGCACTGAGCAGAGTCCGGCGCATCGGGCCTGATTTCAGTTCAGTTGGCGCACGCAGAGGCAGCGTTCCGGAAGTGGAAGCTGCACACCAGGGTTCGTTTGGAGGTTAACCGAAACCACCTCGAACAGCGGGTGTCATTCCGGTTGATTGTCCCACGCCGGGATTCGCTTCAGTGAACGGACAAAAGGTCCAGAACAAGGCGGGAAACGAGCTCTGGTCGGTTTAAAGCGCATCAAAATGTATCAGGTGTGAATAGACCCTTGAAATCACAAAATCTCATACAATGATGTCTTGCTACACCTCTGTTTATTTCACTTGTACAACCTAATAGTAAGAATTTTAGAATGAGCCAACCTTTAAGTACATTTAAACCCCATATCATGAAAAGAAAAACAAGTGGAAGCTATTAACAGACTCGTGTTTGTCGCACCAGCATGCCTGGTGAGGAGGACGCTGAGGGTGCCATGTTGGGGGTCTCCAGGTCACTATGGTAACCATTAGATGTTTTCTTAATGCCTAATGATCGTTTAGGGAAAAGCACCTCATGTCCACTGTTAAGTACATTGGACAGGTTTTGTCTGCCAAAGGCCCTGGGAATCTTACTGCTTGGCAACGTGAACTCTTTCAAACAGTCTCAAGTAAAAATCTGGCGGCTTCTGCCAGAAAACTGAAAGTAATCGCTGGGTCTTTCTGCTGGATGACTTAATCAAAACAAAAATCATTAACCACCAAATCAACCCTCCTTTAATGGCTGTCTGAGTTACACGGCCTAAATCCTCGCTGCTCGTCTCTACCGGAAGCCCAACAAACTCGTCCGTGTCTAAAGCTGTATCCAGCGCTGTCGTGTACAGATGTGCAACTTACGACTGGTTGCTGGTAAGTCATGAGGACCGCGTAGCTGGACAGATGGTTGCACGCACAAGTCGTGTGCGTGTTGTTTGTGTGCAGCAGGCGGCAGCCCTGCGTGGACCACCTGCCGCTCCCAGAAACCCCCGAAGCGTTCCAGAAAGAACAGTTGGGACCAAAGTGATTTTCCAGCTGTGGACGAAAACAAGAATATGGCCAAGTGTCCCGTGAGAGGCTCTGAAGGAAACTCAGGAACCAAACAGGAGGGATTTGCTCTATCTAAATGTTAATGTGGATGCAAACAAACATACCTGGAGATGTCTGAGAGTGAAGATCACGGGCGCCGTGAGGTACACCCGGTTGGTGCCTCTGTGCACCGAGGCAGAGATGACGTGGGAGTTGACCACCAGGCTCCTGCGCCGGGGCTCCTGGCCCTGGGAAAGTCCCAGTCCCAGACGTAAAGTTGAGTTCTGGGTGGTGAGGAAGGGGCCCAGGTTCTTGAAGAGGGAAAGGACCAACTTCACCTGACCTGCAAAAGCAAAGCCCGGGTGGGAAAATCACTTTGTGAAGTTTAAGAGAATTAGGACTGAAACGATTAATCCAATCAATCATGATTAAAACCTCTCCGACTTATGGCCTGTTTCTGGAAATATGGCTGAAAATAACATGCCCAAATGAATTGAATGTATCTCAAGAACTACAGAGTTTATTTTAATAGTTTTGGTATCAAAACAAAGGCAAGACCCTAGAGAATATGTAACAACTCTAAAAACCACCCTGCCGGTTACTGAGGAAAGTAAATTAATATGATACACAGCAGAAATTAAGAAATAAAATCTATTTCCGCCTAAAAAAAACAGTTCAATATATTAAGATTCCTTTCAAAGCAATGCAGATGAAATCCAAAACATGTAGTAAACAACAGTACACAATCTGACCTTTTACTATGCCAAGTTTCATGAAAAAAAAGTTAATCATATGAGTTATAGAGAGGTACTACTTGATAAAAATCTAGGCGGACCTTCCAAATTAGCCATTTTGGCACAATTTGTGCCATTTGAATTTTCTCAGTTTTTTTTTCTGTAGGTTCTGTTTCAATCATTTATTCTTATCATATAATAAATGATTATTTATCATAGATAAGTAATTACATATAATAATTGTTTTTGGGGGTTCCTTTGAAAAATCCACATTGCATTCATTCATAAAAAGAGAAAAAAATAGACAAATTGTAATAATCTGAAAATGGAACAGATTAACTCACAATAACATTTCAAATAGAATTATATAACAATGAAAATGGAAATAGCAATGAAAACTAATTTGTCAAAATGATATGATCACAGTAAAATACTAATATATCTCACAATTACATTACAATAACAATGCGCTCTGCACTCTGCGCGTAAAATCATGCAGTTCTCCATTCAGACGTTCAAAATTACGCTGGGCAGTTTCTCGGGAACCCATTGGCCAATTTTGATGATTGACATGTCTTTCGAACCGTCAGAGCCAATAGAATCCGAGGGCGTTGACATTAATACGGAACCTAAAGCCATTCACCAATTACAGCGAGGAAAACGCATGTGACGTACATTGACGGAGTTCGCCTCTAGATTTTGTATATGGTAGCTAGGAGACGGAAGAGGCTCTGGGCGGAGCCGAAAACAATGTGAGATGGACGCAGGGAAAATGGATTATCGGACCAAGTGGAAATATTTACTCTAATAAGGATTATGACCACGAAACAGCAAAGATAGGACTGAATTTATGCTTTTAGCTTCGTGAAATTAGCTATTTCTTGTTTTTCTTCTTTAGCTGCTGGTTCAGTGAGTTTTGCACGTAGCGTGGTGACTCTGGTATTGTTGGAAACGGCAGAGCTTCGGCTTTACTCTGATAGATAGTTTGTGGCCATTGGGAATCGTTGCTCTTTCATTGTTGCGTTTTTTACCGGATATGCCTCGTTAGTATCTAATTGCCTTTCTTTTTATCAAGCTGCTTAGTGTTCAAGCTGGGTGTTGTTGAGGTAGAAAATATTGTTTCTATCATTTAGAAGAGCTTTTTCCCGATACGTGGATATGCAATATGCCTATATTGATAAATGTATAGCATGTGTTTTCAATTGATCTTGTTGCAGCAAGCGCCGGGTCCTCTAGCAGGAGGCCTTAATCGATTACTGAAACAATTGCCAACTAATTTGATAATCAATTAATCGTTAACTGGAGTATGCAGACTCAAAAAGAACAACACTCTCAGAGCAGTAATCAAGCCAAAACTGTGCAAAAAATATATGCATTTTGCATTTAAGATGAAAAGAATATCTGGTCTACCCAAAACTTTTACAAAGTGGCATTTTAGCTTCACCTGGTTCAAATTCTGTATCAGAAAAATTGATTTTTAAGCATCGTTTGCTATCCTGTTATTAATCAGTTACTTCAAAAAAATAATCATCAAATCAGCCCAACGCTGTAAGTCAAACAGAAACGGCTGAGCCTTTCATCGTGTTGAAGTTAGGAATATACCTACAGATGCATCATTTGCATCAATAAATTATTTGTTTATTCTTTTAATGTACTTCTAATATTGTATAAAAAAAGGCCTAAATGAAAAATCAGTGCCGATTTTTTGTTCCCGATTAATCGTTAGAACAATTGATAGAATAATCGATTTCTAAAATAATCATTAGAAGGCGTATTTAAAGCAAATACGGATACAGAGACAAGTAATACTTCCACTAACCACCATGAACATTGGTTAATACTGGTTTCTCCCGGTGCCACTGACCGTTGTTGCTGTACTGCTGCAGAGCCTGCGCCGAGATCTGCAGGATGCTGTCGCTGTCATACGAGTGTGGAAATGTCAGGTCCTGTATGTCAGCCTCTGTATTTAGTACATATACTTCCAGATCTGTGAAATGACAAAACAAACAAACAAACAAAACAAAAAAACAAGAATACACATGTTTGTGGATGAGTTCAGGATTCTTCCAAGCTGCATCGGGTGAGAAAAATATGCAGGCAAATGGAGAGTCAACGTGCCGACATTAGGCGCTCTGTCACTGAAACGGCCCTCGTAGAGATTGTTCGCCAGCAGAAACGCTCCCTTCTCGACGGCGTCCAGAAGCAGCGATGCCGAGCGGGACTGGTCAAGGCTGCTCATGTCTGCCCAGGACACCAGGGCTTCAGGACCCAGCAGGTTGTCGGCTATCTGAACCACAGCCTGACAAACACACACACACACACAGAAAGTTTATCTGTCAGTCGGTCAGCTCATCCGTCTGCGCAGAAGAAGAAGAAGTATTCATATTCTTTCTGTCGTGTTATAAACAACAAACTTTAGTGGATTCACATTGATGTTTAGGTGACAGACCTAAACATCAACATGTAAATGGGAAACAGAAGAAAAATTGAAATGCATTTGTCTTTACTTCCAGCGAGCCAACAGTTAACAAAACCGTGTTTTGCTCAGCTGGCTGCAGTTATTCTCTCAGATTATGTTTTAACAAGCTTTTCCCGCTCTTGTCTCATACACGTCTCAGCATGTTACGACTTACTCTTCCCATTAACAGATGATTGAACACCGGCTTTGTGCTTAAAAGATCATTTCATGTCCTATCCAAGGTTTAACTTCTCCACAGCTCGATCTGTGACCCGCCTGCCGCGTTGCCTGGTCTGGCAGGATGCTGTTTATTCTCAAATAAACCTCCACAGAACAGCTGGATTTCAATTCAGTTAAAAAATACTCAGGGCTGCCCGTGACGGTCTTGGTTTCATGAAGGATCCGTCTTTGCACCAGCATCTCCAGTGGTTCCAACAGAAAAGAACCAGCTTAATGTACAAGGGTGTGGAGCCTTTTTAGGTCTCCAGCTCAAAAGTGATCCGCCAGCTCGGCTTCCTGACCCTGTCTGATACGTTTGATGACTCCAGAGTCATCTGAATGTTTCTGCAGATGACAGAAGTTGGATTGTGCTGGAGGTCTGTGAGTTAAAAGGGCTGGTGAGAGGTCAGGACCCTGCGGTGCTCCGCCTGGTCGGACACTCAGTCCGTCAGTCTCACGAACTACGTCAAACTGAAGTTACTAGCAAAGTGATGTTCGAAGCCGTCTGACAATATATTTAGGGTAATCAGACTAAAATTGACGTTTGTGACAGCGACTTGACAAATACCTATACCTCCATTCATCACTCATCGGTCTCACCTGAACATACGCTTTGCACGTTCGCTCTCTCTTCTGCAGCTGAAAGCAGAAAAAAAAAATTACAAGAACAATTAAACCCGCAATCGCTGACATTTCCCATCTCATTTCCACTAAAGGTCGCCCACGTTATAAATTTACCTTGTTGTAATTGCGTGCGGCTGACTCTTTGTTGGCTGGTCGCAGGGCCTGCAGCTGAGAGTCCAGGATGTCCAAGAGCTGCTCGATTAGCCGGACCGACATGCTGATGTCGCCGGCATAGATTCGGCCCCGGGTCAGGTTGACCAGCTCCCCGGCGATGTTGGCCGCGTTTTCGCCGCTCTTGATCTGGACGGAAGTCAGGAGATGTTTGTGATGTCAAATGTTTTGACATTTAAAAGACAGAGAGAAGGATAGAGAGAGAGAGGAAGAGAGAGAGCTGCGGGGCATTTGCTCGGCGCATGTTTGTGTGTCTTTGCTCTCATCAGGGTGTGTGTGTTTGTGTGTGTGTGTGTGCGTGTGTGTGTGTGTGTGTGTGAGCGAGGCACCGACCTTCTGAGCGATTTGGCTGACCCAGGGAGAGGTGCAGTTGGAAAGGTCAGGCCCTCGGGAGTTCCAGCCCACCGGAGACGACATGCACTGATAGGAGGCGATTCCTGCGGCGGCAGAAAGGGGGAGACAAAGTCAAGAAAAACAGAAAGCAAAAAAAAAACACACAAACACCAAACCCACATCTTCTCCTGTTTTCAAACTGGAACTCAATACATGTTAATAATAATAATAATAATAATAATAATAATAATAATAATACACAATGAATTAAATTGTTTCTGCATTCAATTTGAGATAATATGAGCCTGAACAACAAACAGAAACATTTTTAAATGTCTCCTGATCTGAGCCCACTGCCTGGATAAAAGTGTTTGATCTCTTGATTAACTACAAGAGCAGAAACCAGTGAGAAGCTGAAGGACAAGATCTGGACCGAATCCGGCTCCTGTGGCAAAGCAGCTGAACTTCCACCCCCTCTGGACTGGGATCAGACAGATTCCCAGTGTTAAAAGCAGAAGTTAGCGATTTGTATTTCCATCCTGGATGCTGTTTCGCTTTCCAAGCGGAACTATAATAATGGAAACGAGACTCATAAAAAGGATTTGAAGGAAAACGTAGCTTATACCTGTGATAATATAAATTACTGGGACGAGAGCAGGGCTGTAGCAACAATTATTTTAGATATCAGTTCATTTATTGATTGTTCTGACGATTAATCAAATGATATGATTCAAAATCGGGCACGTTTTGCAGATTTTTCATTTAAGTGTTTATATTTTATATTAGAAATATGTCGAAAATAAGCAACTGGATTCCTGCTTTAAATAGGAAAGTACAACAACACGTCCTTCCTGTGGCGTGAACGCGATCATTCATAAGAAATGTTGAAAAATCTTTCCAACATCACCGTGTAAAAAGTGGAAAGGCCACAGAAAACAAGGTGAAAACAGGATGTATCGACTTAACATCAATACATTGATCACTTTTAGATTAAACGGTTAATAATGGACAGCAAAAGGTGCTTAATGCTAATTGTACATATCTTTTGTACAGTTATAATCACTGTGTGTTGTTCTTTCAACATGTTGTCTTTTTTGAGTCTGCATTCTCTAGTTAATGACTAATTGATCACTAAAATAGTTGATAATTATCCCAGTAATCAATTCATCGTGATTAACTGGAATAATCATTTTAGTCCTAGACGTGAGTTTGAATTGTTGACGTTATATTTAGAGTTTTGTAGTTCTAATTAGATTTACACATTTAGACTTTGTTGCCTTGAGAATAAATTATGAAACAAAACAACAAAGTTCAGCGTAAAACTGTGAATCCAGCCAGATATATATTACATAAATACATTAAAACATCAGTTCATGGCCAGTCACACATTTCCTGCAAATTAGGTGAGACAGCAGATCCACCTGGTTGGAGTTAAAAGATAAAATAAGGTGATGCCGTTCCAGTATAATCGTCAACTCTGTGCTAAATCCATGCTGAAGCGATTTGACATGATTATCGAGGCAAAATGCACCGCAGGATTATCAACATAATCTGCATCCCGGCGTCTCCTCAGAGGGAGGGAGGGATGGAGAGGCAGCTGCTCAGCGACAGGAAGAATCGCCAAATACGGCGTCTCTGCACTCTGAAACTCCTCTCTCGTTTTTTTTTTTTCCCCGTCTCGTCCGAGTTCAAAGAGAGGACACCTGACTGCGTTTCAAAAGGAAATGGGATACACTCACACACACACTCACACTAAGACACACTCCACACCTACCCAGAGACCCCTTAGGACAGGGCCGCTCCACCGTCTCTCCCTTCAGAGTCGGAGGCCACTGAACTCCTCGTGCAACGCGGCCCTCGCACCCGCCCACCTGACCGGGCCCGCCGGGGGCCAGGGGGACCCGCAGCGGAGGCCGCGGGGTCAGCGGGACCATGGCCGTGATCGGACCCCTGTTGATGACGCCGATGGGGTGCGAGGCCGACGGGCGCACCGGCGTGAGAGCGACTGTCGCCGTGTAGGAGCGCACAGTGGTCATCAGAGAGGACAGGGGACCTGCAGGGACAGAGACGACACGCCTGTGTCCTGACCTGACACTCTGATGTGTTCATGTTCCCTGACAGTTTTCACATTTTGTTACGTCACGTCCGCAAAACTCAGTTTACGTCGTTGATATTTTCCACATAGAAGACAGACGACACAAGGGATGAAAAAAGTTTTTCAGAGATGGAAATATTTGAGAAAACAGCTAAAAAATAAATAAAAAAAAAAGGTCTGCTACGCGTTGGTGTTTGTATTTATATCCAACTTTTACTGAGTCATTATGAGGTGGCTTGTCATGGTCAAGAAATTCCCAGAAATGGTTGAGGTAATCAATCAATGAGGTAATCAGTGTTGCTGCTGTTTGGCATTTTGATAATGCCAACATTTGCTCTCTGAAAGAACCATAGAGGGAGCAAACATTCAAACTGTTTAAATAAAAAAAATAAAATAATAAAATAAACAAAACAACCAAAAACAATAAATTTAACTGAACAAAAAAAAACATACACAACTCAAACCATAAATGAAACAGAAAATGAAGTCTGTGAATAAAATTGCCCTTTAAAAAAATGTTAATCATCAGAATGGAAATGATTGCGCTAATTTAAATTTATCTTCCAGCTACTGATTTATTGCTTATTTATGGGGGAAAACGACAAGATATTTTTTCCCCCCACATTTTTATTTATGCAATAATTCAGCTTCAGTTAGAAACGGATTAAATGCCATTAATCAGTGGGATTTAAATCTGGGCTTTGACTGAGCCACACCAATACGCTTCTTGATCTAAACCACCGTCTGACCAGAGCGCCGCCTCCCTCACGGTCAGCACGTCTCCTGTAGGGACTCTGGCAAAGCGCAGCCCGTTGAGCTTCATTTTGTTTAGGGGTATCAGAGTAATGGAGGATGGATATGACTAAGAAAATGAAGTCATATTTTTACTGAAGTGAAAATAAAAGAGCAATATATTCTCTCCTCTCCATGAGTTCCTCCTGTTGGCCCAGATCCAAATAAAACACACTGAAGTTCGAGGCGATGCCTCTGAAAATGTGAAAAGGTTTTAAAAAATGTTTCCCCAAGCATATTTGCATGTGTCCTATAACATAATTTGTTGCTTCCTCACCTTTAGTTGGCGGTGGCGGTGTGAAACTCAGAGGGTAGCGCAGCATGTAGTAGTTGTTCCACACGTACAGCTGGTTGTCTCTGGGGTTGTAGTCGATGGAGGAGATGTACTGGTACGGGTTGGGGAACGGTATCTGGACGGGCAGCTCCTGACCCCGGCTGGTGTCGTAGGCGTACACCACCATGTTGCTGTTGGCGCGGCTGTCCGCCTGGCCCTCGTCGTCCTGGAAGACGGAGCGCACCGCGTAGAGGACGCCGCAGGCCATGAAGGCGTTGCTGGCGCCGCGCTTGTCGAAGCCCGTGGCCCAGGTGCCCTCGAAGCGCAGCGTGTACGGGTTCACCTGGAATAAAACCCAGTGGCACTTCAGCTGCTTTTCTTCTCGCTCCGCTTCTGCTATCGATCCGTGTTCGGTCCTCCTACCTGGCTGACCACGATGCGTCCATTATTGGCTTCTGTGGAGTAGATGACCCAGAGCCCGTTCTCGTCCACCGCCAGATCGATGTCCGACTTTCCTCCCCAGCGGTAAGGAGAGGTGTCGTGGTAATTGGCGTTGACAACCACCGCCTCGCCGCTCTTGATGCGAGTGCGCAGGTCGTATTTGACCAGATTGCGAGTCCGCTCCTTGTTGTAAAACACAGCTCCGTCGTACACCACAAAACCCGTGCCGTCCACACGACTCGGCAACCTGGGACAGAGGAAGAGGACAGATAATATCCATTTGATTTGGCATGTGGGCAAACTGTAAACTAGGTAATATAGCTGACTTTTATAACCATTTCCAGGCCGAAATGATACATCTACGACATCGATTTTCCTTTATTAACAGGTTTTTCATACTGAGATGCTTGTAACTATGCCACATAAGAGAAATTTAAAAGTTTACCAGTGGTGGCACGCTTTTTAATTTGAAAAATATATGTTATTTATTCATTTTTAGTCAAACTGTCTTGTTTTTATGACGGAGGCTAAGAAAAATAGGGCAGAATATAAGAATAAAGTCATAGTGTTACGAGAATAAAGTCGCACAACAGTAAGTAGAAATAATAGGAGAATATAGTATAATAATACAAGAAAAAAA
The DNA here is from genome assembly GCF_001443285.1 of Poecilia latipinna. NCBI lineage: Eukaryota > Metazoa > Chordata > Actinopteri > Cyprinodontiformes > Poeciliidae > Poecilia > Poecilia latipinna. The sequence continues at coordinate 499,200 of NW_015112785.1, read as the reverse complement.
GACTTAATAATGCAAAAATTAAGTCACAATGTTACCAAGATAAAGTCAGAATAGTCCGAGATGAAGTTGCACGACAAAAAGCCATAATAAAAATAAAATCATAACATTGTGACAATAATGTTATAAAATTAGGAGAGATGCAAAATTACAAAGAAACAAGTAAAATCATGAGAAAAAAGATCTGAAGACCGACTCGCCTAGTCGAAATGGACTCATTTTATGAGAATAAAGTTCTAATAAAAGTCATATCACACACACACACACACACACACACACCTGTGTTGTACAATGGTGAGGCAATGACATTTTTCCACTCTGGTGGACAAAATAAATGTTCAGCTTCTATTCTATTCTATTCTATTCTATTCTATTCTATTCTATTCTA
>NW_015112785.1:494260-495123 GCF_001443285.1 Poecilia latipinna | reverse complement strand
TATTCTATTCTATTCTATTCTATTCTATTCTATTCTATTCTATTCTGTTCCAGAGAGCAGAATTCACCATGTCATAAATCACAGGAAGTTGTCCAGGTCCTGATGAAGCACAACGTCTTCACACCGTCACACGATAACTACCATCCTTGACTCTGCATTTAATAATTACTTTTTGGAAATTCTGTATTACTCTTCAATGCCAGACGGACCAAAACACACACACAGATTTTAAAAAGTCTCATCCCTCCATGTAGCATTTTCTCAAAGGTCTTGTGGAAATGTGTGGAATTCCTCTCTCCGCTGTTGCATGTTTACACCGGAGGGGATGAGGGCAATGATGCTTTCTGGGTTTCTGAGTGCGAGTGCTACTGGGCCAACAGCAATCAGAGCCGGGTCCAAAGACAAACTCACTTGTAGGTGGTGGTGACTCTGTTCTGTCGGAGGTCGTCCCACGAGGCGTACTCGTACAGGACCTCGGTTCTGTACGGCGTCCACGGCATGACGTACAGCCTGTCTCCGGCCTGCAGGGGGTCTTTGCACCAGGCCCCGGACTGATGCTCCGCCTCCAGGAGCGAGGAGTCTGGCTGGATGCTGAGAAGCGAGCCGGGGCACACGAAAACTAAGAGCCGGGCGTTAGGAGAGCAGGTGGAAAGCAGCATGAGAGAAACGGGGAAGAGAACGGAGGCAACGTAAGAGGAAGAGAGGAGGAAAGCAGAGGCAGGTGTCAGGAGGAGGGGTGGGGGGGATGAATGAAAGCAAGAAGGGGGAAAAAATGAATTGAATTACAGATGACGATGCAGAGATTCGGAGAAAAAGAAGAATGGGGAGAAGAAGAGAGAGATTTAAAACACCTCTGATTTCAG
>NW_015112785.1:451259-490663 GCF_001443285.1 Poecilia latipinna | reverse complement strand
GGCGGGAGGAGGGGGGACGGAGGGGGTTAGTGCAAAAAGAGTGAAGAAGAGTGTGAGGTAGAGTCAGGGACGCAGAAGGCGGGGCTAAAGTTTGCCTTGAAGTGAATGAGAGGGCAGGTTAGTTTACGCCAGGCACAACGATTGGTCCACCCACATGTCAATAACTGCATGGACACATATGTAGACTGGACGGTCCCACACTGGCATGCAAAGAGGCATGCACACACACACGCACGTACGCGCGCACACACACACACACGCATTCTCGCATGTAAGCGGTGCTTGGTAAGCACGCACATCCAGACAAATAAACAACCACACACACGTTTCGTCTTATTTTTCCTATGAAGATAAATAAGGGGCTCTTCCTATAAGGGAAGAAAAGGGAAAATAAGCATGACGAGGATGACTGGAAAAGAAGGAAGGAGGAAAGGAAGGAAGGAAGAAAGAGTTGGTAAAGAAGGTGTTCGTGTTTGTGCGACCAGTTGTGGGGTTTTTTTTTGTGTGTGCACAGAAAGACGAAGAGAAAGAGGAGAGGAGGAAGAGAGAGGAGGAGAGGTGCAGAACCTGGATAAAATTGGATCAAAAAGACGGCTTTGGATACAACAAGAGATGGATAAAATGTCGAGAGAAAAAAAATCAAAGAACTGTGTGAAAAATGAAATAAATAAATAAATAAATGAAACAAAAGAAAAATAGGGAGGGGTGAGGGGGTGAGGAAGGGGGGCAACATCCAGCATGATTACGAAACAACGTCCTAGGGTTGGAGGAGGAGAGAAATGATAGGATAGAGGAAGAGGAGAAGAGTGGAGAGGTAGAAGAAGAACAAGAAGAAGAAGAGAAAAGGGGGGGGGCTGGGGGTAAGGAGAGATCAAGATGCTACAATGTTTTGTCTTTACCTTTTTGGTCCACTTCTACTCAAGCATAGGAAAAAAAAGAGGGAGAGAAAGAAAGAAAAGTCAGAGGGTGAAAGAAGGGGAGAGTGAGAAAGAGAAAAGGAAAGCAAGAAAGAAAGAAAGAAAGAAAGAAAGAAAGAAGCAAAGAAAGGAGGAAAAAGAAAGAAAAAGTTGCACAGATAAAGATTTCGGAGCTCATTCTCACCACAAACATTATTGTTCATGTAAAAAAAAGAAAGAAAAAAAAAGAAAAAAGAGAAAGATAAAGAAACCCCGACATACTCCGCTCTTCTCCTCCTCCTCACCCCTCACCACCTCCCTCACCCCTCCTCCCCCAATTATCCCCCCGTTTTTCTTCCTCCTCCCCCCTCCCCCCGATCTCTCCTTCCCTCAATCAGGCTCCTGTGGAGAAAAGAGAGCAACTCCTGTGGCGTGAATCTGCAAAAGAGAAGCACACACACGCGTGCACACTCAAGCGCTTACCCCCCCTCCCGCAGACACACACGCACACACACACGCACACACCTACACGCTTGCAGACACGTGTGACATTTTATGACAATTTGCAAATGCCCCACGGTTTGTTTTCTTCCTTTTTTCTCCCTTTCTCTGCACCCCCTGTCCCTCCCTCTCCCCCTCTCTCTCCATCCTACTTTCTGTTTGTGATTCACACACACCAACATGCACACACACTCTTCCTGAGAAAAAAAAACATCTCATAAAACATCTCACTTTTAAAAATATATATATATATATATATATCCATCAATCTCTCGGGGAAATAGCTGACATCAGAAGGTGAAAGATCAAAAATCAAACCTGCATCATGACATAAGTAGGTTAAATCTGTGTTTCGTGTGTGTTACTGTGTCTTTTTTTGTTTGTTTTTTGTGTTTGTGTGTGTTGAATTGCATATTAACGCGTACTCACTGTAAGGGACACACTCGTACTGGATCTCCAGGTACTTGTACGTTCCGGGGCAGGGGTCTGGGAAGACGTCGACCCCAGCGACCACCACACACTGAGTCCGGTTGTTACATCTGAGGAACAGAACGGACGGATTGATGAGTCGGTCGATGAAACTGATGGAGTTAGAGGGAGGGGAAGAGAAAGGAAGTCGAGGGAGTAGCACAGAAAAAGAAGAGGCGAAGGATGGGCCATTGGCCTACTCTCTCTCTCTTTCTCTCTCTCTCTCTCTCGCTGAATATTGATCAGTTCTTCGAGGAAAACGCTGCTGAGTACACAGCTAAACATTCTGCAGTACTTACACACACACACGACACACAAGCCCAAGTATTGGTTTGGTGTAGAGTTTCCAACTAATCCACATTTATTATGTACGGCAACACACCGACACGCTGTGCACAAACCAGCAATAGCGTTAAACAGTTGACCTGCTTCCATCCAGAGCGCCCTCACATGTTGAAATAAGGTCATAATTTTCAGAATTTCTGGCGTTGCTCAAATGCCTCGTTGACGGTTTTTTTTTAAATATATAAATATATTTTGTCATGATACAGAAACAAAATTGAGTGTTTTTTTTTTTTACTGGTGACAGAAAGTTGCGTACAACTGTGACACGTAGAAAAAAGAATGTGTGGTTTTTGAAGTTTTGTATGATTTTTAAAAAGTCTGAAAAGTGTGGCGTGCATGTAAATGTGTAGAGCCCCACTCGGTGAAGTGTTTGTAGAACCCCCTTTAGATGTAAATACAGCTGGAGGACCTTTGACTCAGATCTGGAGAGTGAAAATGCACAACCGGGCATCTTTGAAAAGCATAAATGGAGCCTCATGCGCGACCAAGGAGAATCCAGCAAGTGGTTTCTGAATGGTAAGTCAACAACGTAACACCTGTCTTTTCCAGCAGCCACTATACAGTGCATGCAGTGGTAAAACCAGCTGACAAAAGGTGCTGGAGCTCGGCTGGGGTTGCTAGGTAACGTTACAGTGCCTGTCGATTGCGGCATAACAACTGGGAGAGACCAAAAAAAACTTTCATTTTTTGATTTAAAAAAATGGCTGGGTGTTTGTTTTGTTTTGTCGGAGCTTTTGCTGTTTTTAGACGCAGTTGAGAAGCAAAAACCTGCAAAATGCAAATTTTACATCCCGTTCCCCTTTGAGGTACTTGCTTGCACTGGATTTCATCTAGAAGCTGAATGTGCGTGCCCTAAATTTCAGATTTTTCACTAAGAGTAAGAACATTTGAAAACCGTACCTGATTTTTTTTTTTTTTTTCACTTTGCAGTTTCGTGCTATTTTCAGTTGGCCTGTCAAACAAGATCCCAACACGAAACAGGAAGTCCTTGTTTGTAACGCGATGTAAGGTAAGAGAGGCAGCACGCGTTATTCTCCTCACCCAGCGAACAAATCACACAGCTCAGCGGATACAAACCTCTGGGACATGATCTTTAGGGCATCAGGAAGGTAACACTGTGTGTTCTCCATCTGGAAGGGGTCGGCGTCACAGATCTTGTCGTCGGTGCGTCCGTAATTGGCCGTCTCCACCATCACAACATCACTTCCTGGGCAGCGCAGCTCTATGGGGTAGCCCTCGCACGCCAACTCCCTGCGCAGCAGCCCGAACGGCATGGCGGCCCGAGACATGGCTGCATGAGAGAGAGAGAGAGACAGAGAGAGAGAGAGAGAGAGAGAGAGAGAGAGCGCCAATGCAAAGGAATGTATGGGGGGGATGCAGAAAGACATGAGGAAAAATCAAATTCATGATCAGTTAGCAATTATTTGAACAATTTTCATTCTAAAAATCGTCGTCGCAAAGGTGCTAAAACAAAATGTTTTTAAATCCAGACGCAGCACAAGAAAGTGGAAAAACATGGACATAAATGAATAGATGAAATTTCAAAGAGCCTCTTCATAATGTCTTAAAGAGGCTCATTATTCCCTCAAAACACTTGAAGCTCATCATTTCTTTGACAATTTTTTTTCTTCATACTTTAGGCTTAATGGAAATTGAGTCAGAACAACAAATTAAAAATACCGAGCATGACTCATGAAACCAGCGCTGCGCTTCGTGATGCACAACACATAAAGATGGCAGCTAAAAGTATTTATCATTAAGTGTAAAAAACAAAAACTGGGATTTTAAAATGCTACACATTGGGAAGCGTTTTTGGATTTCCTGTCCAAATGTTTAGAGTAATTTTGGACTTTATTATTATTTTTTTAACATACCATCCGCTGTATTCGTAAAAGGACATTTAAAAACAGCAATTACTGCTGACCAAAGGACTGCACAATAAAACCAAAATAACAGAGAAGATAAAAACAACTGTAGAATAAAGCAAAGTATGATTAAAACCACAGAGCAAAAGTGACTTTAAGATTTATGAACAGCAGATAAATAGCTCACTTTTATAGAAAGATAAGTGGACAGACTATTAGGAGCAACTGGTCCTGGATGAGGTTTTGGGAGACAGTTAAAACATCGGATGAGCTAAGCTCAGAGTGTGCGATGAGATAGAGAAGAGATTTTAAAAAAGGTGGGAATGCCATTTAAACTTTTGAAAGCAAGTAAGTTTATCTCAAAACACATTCTAACGTGGACAGGAAGCCAGTGACGAGGCATTAAATCGAGAGCCAGGTGTTGAAAGTCATTTAGAAATCTTGCAGCAGCATTTTGTGCCAACTGTGAACGGCTAAGACTAATTTAAAGAGAATTACAGAAATCTAAATGCTCTCCCTAGGCGTGGCGGTGTTGGAAGGAGAGAATTCATTTTGGCCAGCCGCCTCGGGTGGAAAACAAAAACAGGATTTGACAACTGAATTGACTCAACTTTGAGGCCAGAGTCGATACAACTTTCATTAAATTTAAGCAACCCGAGTGGAGCGCCCTCCATCCCCTCTCATGTGGCCGAGGCAGCTCAGACAAAGTTGAGCAGAGGGTGACCTGTTCCGCTTGAAAGGAAAATAAACTTGGCAGTCATCAGCATAAAAAATGAAAGGCCGTGGTTTATAAAAAAAAAAAATAGCGCCAAGAGGCGATAAATTGATCATGAAAAGTAGCGGATAAAGCACAGAGCCCTGCGGTACTCCCCAAGGGAGAGAAACTGGGAACTCTGAACTCTCACAGACATTCCTGTGTGTGAGGCAGGATCTAAACCAGTGATGCCTTCACACTGCTGAAAGATGATAATATGGCTCAGAGTATCAAAGCTATCAGTGAAATATAACAGAACATGAAGCAGAAGCACAAAGCTAAAAAAAAAAACAACATGCTGGAAGACTTCCAAAATGATTTAAGGAATCCCTTCACTTCTAAAATTAGCAAAAGCTGCTGGGCCAAAGCCAGTTTTGTGTTTTTTTGTTTGTTTTATTTTTGTTCTTTGCCAGCAGGGTTTGAACAACAGTGTGTTTAAAAGCATTTGGCACTGGAGTAGAATGTCAATAATGGTGAAAATTGTGAGGTTCAACTGTTGGAGAAACCTCCTTAAGAGTCTGGTGGTTTCAACCTGGCAACCAGTTTCTGTAAACAGGTGAGGGACGCAGCGACGTTGTTTTCGTTGCAATGAAATAACCTTTTAGTGAGAGGAAAAATAAGAATGTTTTAAAGATGCCACAAAGTTTTAAATTCCTGTTTGTGACAAGAGCGTAGAGGCCCCACTTCAAAGCACAACATTAAATATTCAGCATTGCTTACAAAGAAGAAACACCTTGATGTAATAAAGACTGAGAAAAGTCAGAACTAAGTCTTTAGTCTGTAGTTTGCATAACTCCTCTTTCAGGCAGCACACAATCAGGTGCGTTTTAGCGCTCAATGTGTTTATTATACTGAAGTGTTAAACTCTTTAAAATGCTAGCCTTTAGCATTTTAAAAACCAAGGATTTTTCTTTTTTAATCAGATGTTTCTTTTGCAATCGCTCTTCAAATTTCAAAGGTTGCTGACTCGCAAATTTAATTGCGATGACTGCATGCGGTAGCTGTGGAGAGGAAGACGTCAAAGAAAACCTGGTGGTGGCAGCATTAGGCTGCGGTGATGTTGTTCTTCAGTAGGAGAAAAAGAAGTTGATCAGAGTCGATGATGATGATGATGATGATGATGATGATGATGATGATGATGATGACGACGACGACGGACGGCACTAAACAAGGTTTGTCTTTTTCCTCTCGCTTCACACCTATGCACTTCTTCACGTTGGTCTATTACGCAGAATCCCAAACGAAATACACTGAAAATCCTTGTTGCAATGTGAAAACTATGTAAAAGTTCAAGGGTAATGGATTCTTTTCCCAAGTCGATTTATGTGACACTTTGCTTAAAACCAGTGGAGGGAAGGCTGCAACGCCCCGAGACTGCGTATCAAGCTTTAAAGATGAAATCCACATTGAAATTCCAGCTTGGTTCTCACTGGATGAGCTGCCACTCGCCTTCCAAGCCTGATAAAATGCATCCGTCACGCCTCCTTTTATCCACACTTTAGTGCTCCTGTCAGTTTCGGAGCCTTTAGTGCAAGATGCTCTAATAGGTATATATGCAGCCTTTTTGGAATCAGTTTTTGGGGGCTGTGATAAATGCTCCTGCTCCAGGTAAAGCAAACACTTAAGCTTTTTTTTTTTCTTTTTTTCCATCTGGGGATATGACATGAATAAATCATGGTAAATTTGAGCTCTTTTGTTAATGAATACAAACGACCGGTAAAGAGTGATTTTATTGTGTACTGGTTGTAAATTTTGTCACACCTGAATACCAATGTGCAGAATTTAACCTTTCATGCATGAATTATGATCCTTTGTGTCAGGAATTTTTCCAATCTTTTTTAATTTTCTTAAGGCATAAAAAAAGGTAGGACATTTTTCTATTATTATTTAATTTTTTTTAGGTGATCAATTGTAATTTTCTCCAAATACAAAGTTGTTATTAATAAAATACATCAGTAGTATTGGTCTTTAGGGGTTATCTGATGTCACAATATTTTTTTTTTACCGTCTACAGTAGAAGGAGGGACCGGGTCGGTCGGCATGCTTTTTTGCCTGTCGCCCATTTTGGATTTAACAAAAATAATTTATTGCATTTGCAGCTGATGGCCAGTAGTTGATCATTTATTTTATGATGCATTAGTGTCCACTTCAGTGGTCTGTGTGCATAAAAATCCACAAGAAGCACAAGAAAATGGCTTTTAGACAGCTGTCCACTGTAGTGACCACTATGCATGAAAGGGTTAAGTGAAAAACATATAAAGTGTGATTTAAATAAAACTAGTATGGCGTTACAAAAGGACTTTTTAAATAAATATGTCCATTTTTAGCCATGTTCTGACATAACAGAACTTCGGGTTTATTGCATGCGTTCTGCGTGGGTTTGTTTTGGTTTCACCAGGCTCCATTCTGTGCTTCAAACGGAGCACCAATATTCATGCTAAAGAGACATTTGCATGAGAAATTGAGCCAGTTCCTTTTAATTACCTGTCCTGATTTCATCAGTCATTAATTACCATGCCTGGGAATATTGATACATGCTAATGATTCCCCTGTGGATGTTGTAACAATTTGCTCAGATTGCCTAATTCAAACCCTGCAAAGATCAATGTTGGTCCCACAAATAAGGCTCTTAATGAATATAAAATATATATTTTTAAAACCACGTGCCCCTGGACTGTAACTGCACTTTGGATTCTGCATGCCGTCGGATCTGATAAGTTTATTAGTTTTTCTTCTTGTTGCTGTTTTTTTTTTTTTTTTTTTTTTGACAGAATGAAGGTCTTTTCTGTCAGAAGGTTGTGAAAACAAAACAGCTTGGCAGGTTTCGATTCCTCCTCTTCGAGGGCCGTATTGTAACACGACCCGTGCAAAGTGAATCTTTACATGTCAGGAGAAAATCCCATTATCGTCACAGTAATCCAGCTTCCCACTTCGGCTCCAGTATCGTGCACACGCGGCAGGGAGGCCGGCTCTTGAGTGTCTCGGCCATGACGCGTCGCTGTCCACTGTGCTGAATAGCTGAACTTCAAATCTTTCCAGGTGTCATTAGTTATTTTATTTTTGTTTAATTTAAAAACACATGTTTATCCCCTGGCCTTTTGGACAAAGTGAGTTATTTTAGTGGCATCTATTTTCCTTATTTATATCTGTGTTGTTGTTTTTTAACTTTGTTATTCCTTTAAATTAATCTAATTGTGATGTTTTACTTTGCTTGTTGTTTTTAAGGTATTTTATAGATGAATGTGATTGGTTAACTGATCTGTACTGAGGATCAACCAGGATCAACTGACCTTTAGCTTCGCAGATCTTATAACAGTGAAGTGGTTCGACCCTTAGACCGTTATCAGTGAAATCGTAAGTAACTATATGTGGAAAGTTTGGACTTTCAGGTGCTTCCATTCACTACAGGGTTCGTTCAAATATCTTTGAAGAAACCTAAAACTCTTGTGAGAAAATAACTCTGGACAGACTTAGAGTTTGACAGAGGATTTCATCATACTTGTTATTACTGTACTGACGCAACGTATTATGTGTAGAAAACGAAGATTTTCAACCAGGTCCACTTCCTCCTGTGTTGTTTTACATAACCACAGAATGATCAACAAACGTAAAATATTATAGTGACACTGGCTGAATGTTAGAGTAAACACTGCTAATCAGAACTTAGGCAAAAATCACACCTGAGTGTCACAGTTTTAGTCCCAAATTACGATTTTGTTTTTGTCACAGTTCTGATTCACTTGTGTGGTGAAAAACAGAGGCTGAGCTCATCACTGTCTGACTGACTGGCCTTTACTGAAACATTTTGCCTTTCGTATTGTCATGAAGTGGGTTTAAATTTAAAAACTGACGCCAAACTTGCAATGCATTAATCATTGAGATGATTATTGGGATTGGCTGATTCTTAGCAAAACCAGCTTCACTATAAATGGAGGTTAAAATTGTAATTTGATCCTATTCTTAGGGCAGAAAAATTTAAAGTCTTCTAAGGAAACTAATTTTACACAGATGTAAAGAGATGTGACAGAGAATGTGTCCAAAGAATATCAGCTTGACAGCTAGAATACTGCGTTGCATTTAAACCTTTGTGAGTGAAAATGGACTGATTATATGAGCTTTTCAGCTACTTCCATTCACCAGTACTCAATCTTTTCCCAATCTCAGTAAAGCAAAAATGTTCTGGTGACAGAGCACAGCAGAGTACTCAAAATTGAAAAAGAAATCCAAAGCTCTAGCCCTAACTGAATATTCCTCTAATTTTAGCACCACTAACTTTTTAATTTATTTACTTTTTTCTTACTATCAAACTTACCTTGACCAGAGGGGGCGACTTGAGCCAGGGTGAGAACCCCCACTGCCATGCACCACAGAGACACGGCCATGCTGAGCAGGAAGAGCTGGGACTTCACACCAGCAGCTGCAATTTGAGACCCTGGGGAGGGAGACAGAGAGAGCATCGGTAAAAAATGAGAGTGAAGAGCTGCATTGTCTTCTGTTTGTGTGCGTGCGTGCGTGCGTGCGTGTGCGCGAGCTGATGCAGGATGATCGGTAACCCACACAGAAAATGAAATGGATGCACGTGAAACAACATGGCAGAGCAGGAAGGGAGACAGAGTAATAGGGAGAGGCAGAGAGCAAAAAACAGAGATAACAATTGAACAATCCGTGCAGTGAAAAATCACTCAATCTGCTGCTGCCATGGCGACGGCGCAGGGCAGTCTCAAGGAGAAAGACGGAAGGAAAGGGGAGCGAGGAGGAGAGATACGCCGCCTTTATTTTGTCTGGGAGGGAGTGAGCGCGTTATCAGAGAGAGTTCGTGTTTTAAGTCCACAATTAGCCAGAGGCGAAACTGGCCGCTGACCCATGAAAGAGCCTTAATCTCCCACCATCCACCATCACACCATCGCTCTCTCTCTCTCTCCCTCTCTCTCTCTCTCTCTCTCTCTCTCACACACACACACACTCACTCGTGTGCAAAGGCAGACGGCTACACTCAGTTTAGGCCACTTTTCATTAATCCTAAATAAATGATGCTGCAGAGAACAACGGCCTCATCCACATCGGGCGTAACAAGGTAAACAGCTGACTGGAGGCGAGGCTGATCCCAGGGCTGCTTCATGAGGGGGGAACATAAGGGATGCAGGCGAATGGGCTACAAGAGAACAACAGTAATATGATTCCTGAATATAGACTGAACTCTTGGCCTCGGACAGAACGGCAGATAGAGGCTAAACTACAACATGCGCCGGATTGCGTTTCTTCTTCCTGCTTAGCATGCTAATCAGCGGGCCGCCGCAGGATGGTCGGAGAAGAAGCAAACATCCACGGCTGGAGGAGCGGCAGGCAGCGTGTGTCCATGTTGGGGTTTTTTTGTTACCTAATTAGAAGTTTTTACTTGTATAATCTTTGACCTTGTCAGTAGCTGCGGTCCTCCTGGGGGATCAGAGCCTGATTCTAATGAGGCGAAAACATGATGCCTGAGGTCCCGGTGAGAGCCGAGGGCGGAAGTTATGACACCAGCAGATTATTGTAAAATAAATAAATTATAAATAAATACATTAGGGGCAGAGGTCGGCGGTGAACAATGTGTGAAAGTTAGTGCAATGCAAAATATTTGTCAGCAGCTTTGTGATTCTTTGTTGTTGTTGTGTTGTTTTTTTTTTTGCAAATAGATTTGTACCTTTAATAAAAGTATTTCTTGATATTCAGTCCAACCTGACTGAGCTTTAGATATTTTATAAAGAGGAATTTGTGCAAGAGACTCTTAAATGCAACAGCAGCGAAAGTTGGTTAAGAAAGAATTGACTCTGTTAGACTGAATACAAATTATTCATAAAGAAATTTTGATGACATAAATGTCCTACGTCTCTACAGTAAAGTGAAGCTTTGTGTTGGTCTATTGCATAATATCTTTATGAAAATACACATATTGTAACATTGGTGATTTTATATTAATATAAAACTTAATAGATTATATATATATATATATATATATATATATATATATATATATATATATATATATATATATATATATAGTCAAACCTGTTCTTTGTATTCTTCAGACTTCTGAATATTTTTCAGCCTTGATAAAATCGTCCGTGTTTCTCACTCTGGACGTCTCGCCTTTAAAAGAGCCTTGTGTAACCATTTGTCTACCTCCTGAGGAGTCCTTCATTTACTGGGATGCTGGGAAATATTTTTTTATTCTTTTCCATGAAAAGAAACCTTTGATTATTCACTGCTGCGGTCCTGAACGGACCGCCGGGTTTTTGAATTTTTCTGAACTCGGGAGTCTCATTTTCCTCTTGCAAACTGTTGACCAATCGTCTACGGTTCCCGCTCTCTCTTTAGTTGTGCCTTGTTTTATTTTTGCATTATATTTTTGGAGTGAGTTTCTTGTATTGACATGGATTGTCTAAAAACCGTTTCAGCGTTTGAAATGACCTCCACCTGGTTAATGACAAAAGGATCAGCCACAATTGCCCAGCTTAGAGCGTCTCAGTCAAGAAGAGAATTACACCTAAATGTCTCTAAGATTGTAATTTCCAAACATATTTTCCGTTTTTAATCCACATTAGCCCTGCTGTGAGGTTACTGCGACATGAAAAGATTTACGACACTTAAACTGGACACTGGTCTCACTTAGATATCAGCTAGCTCACTAAAAAACACAATCAAAGTTGCTCTCAGTGGTCCACAGACTCTTAACTTGTCGTTGCAATCTTTGTCAAACTTTAAGCTCTTCGTAGCTCTGAAGATGTTGCTGTCTTCCCGTTGCAGCGCTCACAGTGCTGCAACAACGTAGTTTGTTGTTTTGTCCTTCATTTGAAATAATTTAAAAAAAAACAACTGTGATCAGCATACACAGCATCTGTTGTCTTCGTCGTAAATCGGAGCCACCTGGTTCACATCTGTTGTGACTGACCTCGTTGACTGAACTCCACTGTTACTATTTTCAACGCACCTTTTCCACTAACAAGTGACGTTCGGCTGCCGCTATTTTGAGCACACCTGTACATCCCTACGGTACCGCTGGTGCTGCCTTATAACCAGCTTTGATGTTTTTACGTACCTAGCATAACACAGATTATGTGTATAGCAAAGATGTGTCGTACTAGTCATACTAGCTAGCTCACTGAAAAAAATAAGGCTTTATTTTCTATTTTTTTGTCTTTGTTACATGATGTAAGTCACAGTTGTAGAGTAGCTACTCTCACAACTTTCTACATACCCCCTTTTCCTTTTGTGTAAAGTTTTGTTGTTATTTTGACAACTTTGTTGACTAGGCAGTTTGTTACTTTGTTGCCGCTGCTCGGCAACCTGTTGCCCTCAGCAGGGGTGGACTAAGCTTTTATGTGGCCCTGGGTCAAACTTTTATTTGGGTCCCGTCTTCCTGTTAACTACATCACCACCACTACAGAGGGCCAAGTTTAATTAGCTCAACTAGTATTACGGTTAATTGGATATTGTTGGCTAAGAACAAATCAAGATCAAACACAAATAAAAGCTGAGTCATAGCATCAGACTGCAACTATGCGAACACAACTAACAATGAAGATTATTCTTTGCACAAAGTGAACGCCTCAATTTCTTTGGATCCTAAATTAAAGTTAAAAAAAAATTAATTTGTCTGTGCTGAAACTGTTGAATCAAACTTCATTTTTGTTTTGTCAATAAACATGTTATGCATGTTTAAATTCAAGGATTTATGGGAACCCCCTCGTGGTTTGTGGGCCCTAAGCAGCCGCTTGGTTCAAACATGTTTTGGGCTGGCTCTGCCTCTCAGCAATTGTTGACTATCAAGCAGCTGCTAAAGAACGATTCCCAGTTTCAGCTCTCTACTAAGTAAAAAAAAAACAAATCAGACGCATTGCAATGAACCAACTGTTATTTTCTAAAGCACAAATAAATTCATACTCAACATGACGGCGCTGCTTCGTTGTATTTCACTGTAAAGCTCTGCCGTCACTGAGGTGGTTTGACTCTCTGTGTGAGGGATCATGTGCAATTAAGTCCATTCGTTTACACAGAGCCATTTTCTCTAAAGCGCCCAAGAGATGCCGCGGGCTGGTTTTAGCGTCGAAGAGGCCAAACACAGACTGGAAGAAGAAGATGAAACAATAAACAGAAAAGATAAGATCACAAATGATAATCCAAACAGAGGGGACACAGGGAGAGAAACCAAACCAGTAAACAGCCAGGAAGAGCAGAGAAGTGACAAAATGAAGCAAAATTAGGGGATGGATTGGGAGTGAAGCACAACAGGATAAACAACAGGGGGGATGTGACAATGAATGACAAGGAAGGAATATATGGGGAAGGTGATTATTGCTACAAGGAACAGGTGAGACTGATTAACTAAATGGAAACAGTCAGTGAGCGACGCAGCAGGGGTGCAGGCAACAGAGGGAAGGAGGCGCAAAATAACAGAATAAACGAGAAGGGGAAAGAGACGGATGACAGGGAAACCTGTCAATAAAACACAAAACTGGCTGAAACAAATAAACTGAAACGACAAGGTACTCCAAACTAACTATAACCTTAATTATAGGTTGCATCTCCGTCTAACTCACTTCAATGTTTCGGATCAGCAATCAAACCAAACAGGTAATATGATATACAGCATCTCGGTTTTCAAGCTATGATGAATTAACACATTTCTAGTGAAGCTTCACTGTCCACACCCAGACCTGACCACTGCTGGACCTGGAGCATCAACAGAACTTGAATCAGACCGGAGCCAGAACCAGAGCAGAAAATAGAGAAGAAGAACAAGAAGAAGAAGAATCAGCGATCATCGATTCAGGGTGTTGAGCTCAAGTGAAGCCTGTTTTGAAATTCTCAACAACAAAAAAGAGTGGCCAAGTCAAAGACTGAACCTAAACACAGCTTCGTTGCTGTTGCGGGATGTTAAATCTGCTGTTTATGCTCAAAAATCCGCCAGTGTGGCTGAACTCCCTCCTTTAAAATTTATATCATTATTTAAACATTGCCTTTTTATATATATATATATTTACTCAGTTTATCTTTGTCAAAACGATCTGAAACATTTAGTGTGAAAATAAAAAAAAGAAATCTTCAAGGTGGCAAATACATAAATATATTAAAACATTAGAACTGTTGTTTCTAATTGAGTGTGAACTTGTTTTCTTTGCATTATTTGAGGTCTGAAATTGCTGCATCTTTTTCGTTATTTGGACCGTTTCTTGTTTTCTGCAAAGCAAAACTACATTTTTGCTTGGAACTGATGTCAGTAGCTCATAGAAAAAAAAAGAACAACGAGAGAGAAACTGATACATGTTAAGTGATCTCTTAATTTTTTTCCAGAATATAAATGAACTTAGATCAACTTTTCACTAAATCGGTTCACGTTTAATTCTAATTTGCATTAACCATCAATTTTGGACAAAATTTTGTAGATTTAATAAAATCCATTGGCTCAAAACGTTATATTTTTGCTCCTCAAACTGTGATCCTCATCATGCTTGATGTTTTCATGTGTACCACGGTTTCTCAGGCTGAGTCACGGAGCGTCCTGAAGGTTACTCTCTAATTGGACGTTTGTAGTAAGGCTTCCTTCGTCAAGGGCTACGTTCGAGGTTTGAATTATTCAGTCCTGACGATGATTCAGGTTAAAGCCACTGTACTTTCTGTATGCAAAAGAAAAAGAAAAAAAAAACATGTGTGCCTGTATGTTTGTATGTGACTTACTTTTCCTCGCTTCTTCTTGTTAGGTAATGTCAGCCGACAGATTTAGGTCACTACTCAACAAATGTCCAAAATGCATTCAGAGGCTTTGGCTTGTACACGCACACGCAAAGCTAAGAGGGAGGACAGAAACCTCTGCCTTTTCTGAACGCACTGAACCAACAACACTGTATTAGAAGCCGCAGGACCATCATAATACACACACGCACACACACACGGCAAAGATTACACAAAATGAAAACATTTTCATTTTGTATCCTACACGCACAAAGCGCCACACACACTCAGACACAGACATCAAAAACCCTGATGGCAGCATGTTTTACTTTTTTTCTGCTTGCTTTCCTGACTGTCTGTCTCTTCCTCTCACTCACACTGCCATAAACCCTGTAAGTGTTGATGCAGAGTAAGTAGAGCAAGGACACTGATGGCCCTTGACAAAGCCGTACACCCTGCCCCCCCTCCCCCCTCCGCCTGCAACCAAAATCCAGCCCGGGGCCACCAGCCGGCCTACTTGGAGTAGCAGCGGTCTCTTAGTGGGAACGTGTGTGAGTAAACGGCCCGAAGTGCAAAAACTTACGCATGCACATGCGGTCTTGCATTAATGCGCACTCCCAACAATTTCAGCTGAGAGAAAATGCATTTACAGTGCGTTGCGACGACTTGCCTGGAGATAAACGAGGTAAACTGAGAGCGTAACATTTAGTAAGAATCCTGGTTATCATCAAAATACACAGAGAAATTAAGGTACATGAACATTTGAAATTGGTACAGCCAGTACTTTGACAGGCTGTAAAGATGCAAAAAAAATGTCCTTGAAGAAGAATGATGTGTTTTCCTATTTTTTTTTTTTACATGTAAAAATCTAAACAGTGTGACTTACATTCCCAGTCAAAACGCCTTGGCATTGAAAAGAGAAGCAGTCAAGAGAACGATGGTAACTCTGGAGCCGCTGCCAAGATTGCAAGCTCAGGTGGGGAGAGTTACTTGACAAGACAATTGGTTCATTAGCCTGGCTGTTGTAAAAATGCTAACAGGAAGCTTTAGCGGTCCTGTTCGCACTTTGCCACGAGACGTGTCGGAGACACAGGGTGTTTTCACACCTGAAAGTAGATACCAGTGGACTCAGTTCATTTGCCACATTTGTTACCTTTTCAGCTGGTGTAGTTCGCTTTCACAATGCACTGTGTTAAACAAACCAGAACTTTTGAAAAACCTGTGTACCTTATCACCTGACGAGGTAAACAGGCAACAAAAAAACTCTGTACAAGACCCTGAACACAGCTTCCTTCAGTAAACAAAAGTGGAGTAGTGTCAGCTTTATTGTTTGTAGGATTTCTCTTTTGTTGTTGGTAAAAATAAAAAAAAAATAAAAAAATCACCATGTACTACCATTCGTGCATTTGTTTTGGCTAAATTTACCCAGAATGCCATGCACTAGAGTCCGCTTCCCGCTTTTGAAGCAGTTTACAGTCCGACTGGCATCCACAAACGCATTCGAACCGCGGCAGACTTCACTTCAACATCGGTTTGTACGCAGACCAGTTTGCTTTTTTTGCACATACACACCTCCCCAAATGAACCGAACTTTGTAGGCACACAAACAGCTTTGTTTATCAAATCCCGACACCAGACACATATTTCTCTTGGAAAACCGTGATTAGCAAGAACAGGGGATGTTCTCTTTCAGCCTCCAGGATAAATGCTCGCTGCCATCCAGCACAAAAACGCAATTCAGTCGATGGCCAAAGATTTTCCGTGCTCAAACTAGTTGGTCAAATGTTCTGGACATGTTGTTGTAGACTTTTATCTAGTTAACATAATGGCCTCAAAAACAATTCAGGTCAAAACAAATCAGCAAATCTGGATGATTAAAAATGTATAAAATTGTAGGCAATTAATTACAGAAAGGGATTTGCTCGCTGCACCATGGGTGCTTCTGGAAAAAGACATGGAGATGTCAAAAACAACCAACAGCAACAACAGGAAGAAATATTCCAAATATTTGATGTGGAGGCAAAAAAAAAGTCAACAACAAGATTGGCAGCGAGTGTGTAACCCCCCACATGTACCCTTCCATCAATGCTGTCAATGCCTGAGGGGAGATCGCGATGAAGCGCTAAGCGACAAAACAGGCTTGTAGTGTTATTGTTGCTCTAATGGCTGAATGATTGTGTGTGGGTGTGTGAGCGAGTGTGGATTGGTGATGGAGAGAGAAGGTGGTGGAGGGGAAGAGGGATTGACTGCGCGCAGAAATGTAAAGCATTAGAGGCAGGATACTTTTCAACATTGATACTTGAAAGTTTAGTTTTTTTCCTCGTAAATGCTCACAGTATTTCAGAATTAAAAGACACAACGCATTGGCCTCCACGCCTG
The DNA here is from genome assembly GCF_001443285.1 of Poecilia latipinna. Classification (NCBI taxonomy): domain Eukaryota; kingdom Metazoa; phylum Chordata; class Actinopteri; order Cyprinodontiformes; family Poeciliidae; genus Poecilia; species Poecilia latipinna. The sequence goes on along the minus strand of NW_015112785.1, from coordinate 473,747 downwards.
TGAGCCAGTTTCAAACCATCGGCCTCGGCGTCTCCCAGTGGGCCAAAGCCTGCAAGCTGCAGTCAAAGCCACTTAAAGGGGTTTTAGAGCCTTTATGTTTGTCTGGTCGATGCAGGGCTCTGGGGAACGAAGGTGTCACCTTTTGTCAATCATTTGCTTGTCGCAAGTCAGAGTCAAGTTCAAAGCGCTAAAGCATTGCATGTTTGGCACTCATTGGAGCGTCGGTTTGTACTCTGTCTGGCCCAACGTAAAGGGAAAACCAGGCACAAATTGCAGACACAGCCAGAGTATGTTCCCAAATAGGATCTCATTTCTTTTCTGAAGCTTCAAATTCTTACGTTCAGTTTGTGCAATTTAACAAGTAATCACTGTTTTATTATACCGTATGGGGTAATAAATTGTTATTTTAATTAACTTGTTCTCTGAGTCAGTGAGATGCTGCGCATATTTCACAATTATTAAATCCCTCTAAAGTACAAGACAGTTTAAACAGATCAATTGTCATTTGATCTGACATTTGATCATTGTCAGATCAAATGTTTTTTGTCTTCACAGAGTGTTAGCTCTGTGGGTAACGCTCATTGTTGCTACTTTAATGTATTTCCAAACATTATTTCAAGCTTGTCGGCTGGTTGGTCTAATAAGTTGGTAACTAAGCTAAGTTAATATGCTAACTAGCTTGACAGCTAATCTGTTTGTTTCTAAAGCTAAATAACTAACAAGTTTCCTTAACAAGTTGATCAGTTTGGTTAACCTGTTCAGCTAACTAAGTCTGTTCAGCTAGCCTTTATTTACTTTGTTTATTTTATGTGTTGCTGCCCATAAAAGTCTCTATTTAGAGAAAGTTGAATCTCTTTGGCTTTAGGGTGTAAAAATAACATGACTGTTGCATTTTACCCAACTGTTTGACAATGATTCCCATAACAACAAACATTTCTAGCAAATCCCAAATAATTTGCATACCTGTCAAGTCTCCCATTTTGGCTGGGAAACTCCTGTACTTTACTCCTCTTCCCCGCCGTGTTCCCGTGTTAGGCCAACTAGCTAACCGGTTAAATTTACTTGTAAGTTAGCCAGGCTAAGTTAGCACATGAAGCTAAGCTGTCTTTCTCAAAAAAAAAGAAGAAAAAAAAACAAGAAAAAAAGAACAACTTATCTTTAGGATACACTTCAAAGTTGAATATTTTCAAGGATTGGTGTTACTTGTCCAGCTGTTAGATAATACTTCTGATAAAGGTAAAGTTTTAGTAATTTCTGTTTATCTTCACAGGCTAACTAATTATCTAAACATACCATAGAAGACCAAACATTTAGCTTAATCTGTAAAATAACCAGAGCTATTAACTTGCAAAGAAAGTTAACTTGGTATTTATTTATTTTTTTTTACTGTCTTTAGTACTATTTTACATAACACAGTTTGTACTTGAAAGTTGGATATTTTCTATTTTATTGAAGCAAATGCTCGAGTTGAAAGCTAAAATGGTTGGTAGTGTTCTGAAAAAAAAAACAAAAAACAAATGCAACAAATTTATTACCATAACGACCAAATAGTTTTTCCAGCAGCTAAAAATATGAACATGCAAATGAACCAAAACTGTCTTCACTATAACCCTGATACTTTAGTTTGGCACAGTAAATGAAGACCCTGGCCTCTGTTTGATGCAACAGAGCCTTAAAAAGTTTCAACCAGAAAACTCTTTCACCTTCCTGCAGACATCAATCATATGTGTAAGACAGAAATAGTTTGTAATGGTTCTGAATGAGACCATATTTCATATTCCGTCACTGAAAGCCTGGAGTCTCTTAAAACTGCTCCGAGGTTTATTAAACATTGATGAGGCTTCTCACATATTTATCAAGATCCCAATCCTGCCCTCAGCACATGCTCTTCGAGTTAAAAGCACTTCCTGCCTTTTACGCACTACAAGCACTTTCTCCGTGCCAGACAATCTGCAGGATTTTAAGTGTATTTCCTCATTTGTCATTTTGTTGCTTTTATCTGAGCATTCCAGTGTTCGACATAATAGCTTGAATCTGTCACTGTCTCGTCTCAGGTCATTATCATCGCAGATAAAAGAATGCGTAGCTTTAAAGAGAAATGCTAAAAGGTTACAAGTCTCGCCTTGAAACGCCCACATTCATTATCTTATAGAAGTGCTGATTTCTCACCGCGCCTTTCTAAGTTTGAAAGTTAAAGTGTTTTTGAAGCCTCATTAAAATTGCGTTGGGCACATTTTCTTCTCTTTCCTTTGCAGGCTTGATCAGTCACAGCAACTGGGTGGTGGGAATCATCGGGATAGGAAAAAGAAAAAAAAGTGTTGCGTGGCAAGCAGGTAGAGGAGCACAGAAACCAATGTGAGTCATCGGATGGTGGAATAATTGACTATCAGAGCAAGAAGATCCTGATCAGGAGCCTTTCTGCATGGATCTACAGGTTCTTTCCAGATACTTCAGTTTCCTCCACAGCCCAACGTCATGCCTATGTAAACTTCTGGTAGGTCTGAGTGTGTGTGTCCATGTGACTCCCTGTGATGGACTGCACTGCACATTTCACCGGTAAAAACCAGTTCACAGCAGTGAGAATTAACAGATCTTCAACCTGTGTTTGGTGCCAAACCCACCTTCAGTATTTGTTTATAGAAAAATGCAATCCTAGTCTAATCTGACCAAAGCACACAGGTCCAGATTATAGTCCTGGTTGAGTTGCTTACATTTGTGGTGGTTGGACAAAATGAATAATTTTTCCTTGGCATGTTTCTGAACACGGGTTGACGTTTAAATTTCATCTGTTTCACTTATCTGAAGAGATTAAATTGAGTTAGTGACGATTTTTTCTTCTTGAAATAAACAAATTTCACTTTGAAAGCCAAGTTCTATAGTTAAAGTTTTCCTTTAAGTATAGATATGTAATTACTATTAATAAGAAATAAATTCTTAATATCAAGTTTAATGTCTTATCGGGATAATTAATGCCCAAAACACTTAAAATAAGGGAAATGTTCTAATATAGAAACAAGAGATGACCTGATACACTTTTTTCACCTCCGATACTGATACCGATTCTGAGGTTTAGTATCAGCCGATACGGTAACACTTTATTTGAAGGGGGGTGAATAAGACTGACATGACACTTTCATAAACATGACATAACATCTGTCATGAACATGAATAAGCCTTCATGAATATTTATGACTGTTGTCATAAAACGTCATTTGGTAAATTATGACACTTTTAATACAAAGTTGACATTATTCAAAATGTCTTTGCTATGACAACTTGTCATTAACCAAGAAATCATTACTGATATAAATTTGTTATAAAAGTATTACTGATTGCACTTTAAAAATGAGGTAACTTTATGTTATTAAAGGTAAAGTTTAAACAGTAATGATTTCCTGGTTAATGTCAAGTTGTCATAACAAAGACATTTTGAATAATGTCTACTTTGTATTAAAAGTGTCATAATTTACCGAATGACGCTTTATGACAACAGTCATAAATATTCATGAAGGCTTATTGATGTTCATGAAGGTGTTATGTCATGTTTATGACAGTGTCATGACAGTCTTATTCACCCCCCTTCAAATAAAGTGTTACCGCCGATGCCTATCCGATACAGAAACGGTGCTGAATTGACTTAGATTGTTTCTGTTTTTAAAGACAGACATGACTGTACTGAATTATAAATGTGTTTGATAGCTCTGCACCTGCACGGCACACTTAAATACACGAGTAGCTTCACAAGCTTCAAACATGTAAAAACAACTTTACTTTGTTCAGTCAGTGTGGTTAGGACAGGAACAGTGAAATACATAAGGAGTGACGTCGCTCAGAGCACAAACCACAGAATGAGGCTGAATACATCTGATGGGCAAAATCATCACCAATACCCGATCTAGACTTCTTTTTTTTTTTTTTTTCAATTGAGGATGATACAGATATTAATATCAGGTCGGTGCGTCTCATATAAAAACCTCTAAGTGGGAAAAAGTATCTTGTCAAGCACAAACCTCCTTAATCCAAGATGTTTGAGCTTAACTCGGTTTCAGTTTTTTTGCAGTGCTTGGAGACTCGGTGCTGCAGAACCAGCTATGGTTTCAGAGACCTTTGAGCCACCGCGCTCACTGTGTGTGGTGCCCAGATAAACGAGTCCTCATCCCGCCGTGTCACTGTTTCCATTTGTTAAGAAACGATTCTTGCCCCGGCTGAGGTGGGTAGCTGCTTCCTTGCAGCTACTTTCTGCGTTACAAAGATCAATGTGCGTCTGCTTTACTGAAAATGAATGTTCTCTTTCCTTTTCTTGAAGCGGTTGCTGTGTCACACTATATTCATACCCCTGGGAAACAGGGAGTCATGAGTTACTAATTACGGGTCCCTATGCAATTACTTACAACCTTTTAGTGATTATTTTTTTCCGTGAAAAAATAAAATTCTAAATGTGGGATGTTTTTTTTCCCACTGAAAAAAAAAGGACTTAAATTAAAGTTGTATTTTTCTAAATGTTTTTGTTGTGAAATTATGCTACTGGGGTGGCAATGAGTGTAAACTGGCTTCAGATATACAGGAAAAGTCATTTTTCCCAACAGCAAAATAAAAGTTTACTACAACGAATACAATTTAACCAAACTGATTACCTTAATAGGGAGCAAAGTAATTCAGTGGATTATCATGCTCTTCATTTTCCAATCGCCGAATTACTGTAAAATCACGTATCAGAGGAGTTCATTTCAATCCGTTTTCTTTTTCCTTTTTTGTGTTGCGGTTGGCTTTATCAGGGAGCTTTGTTTCCTAATCCCAACACGCCGTCACACCTGCGTCTGAACAAACCGATAATTAAACCGAGAGTCTCAAATTTGTGATTTATAACTCCAGAGATGCTTTGAGGTGAAAAACCAGACGGGATTTGGTTTCAGATTTAAGCACTTTTCAGATGGCAGACAAGCAAAATGAGGTGCTTCATCGCTATTAAATGGACATTGTTTAGTCAGCCAGATGTGCTTTTTTTTCTTGTTTTTCTTATTTATTTGACCTATTCCTATCAATTATTTTATTCTTCTTATTTTATTCACTTGGTGCAGCTGTTGTAAAAAGCAGTTTTAGACGGCGTACTCTAAATGAGAGACAGATTTTTTTTTTTTAAGGTAAAAACAATTTGAGGTCAAACAAGAACAACCAGATCGAGTCTCAGCTCTTAATATTTTAATATAACGTGGCCCTGCTTTCTTTTTGGGTAACAGAAGCTTCTTCATTAAAATGTGAAACAGCAGCAAATGGTCTCCCCTTGGTCAGTCCTACTGTCTGCTCTACCACCACGAAACAAAGGGAGGGACTAATTAAGATAAGGCATTTGTATATAAGCTGCTTTTATGTTTCTCACTACAATGTTTCACGTTGCCAAAATGCAGCTAATAAAAACATAACTACCCAACAATATTGCATTACGGCGCTTTACTTAGCAGGAGGCGCATTCAGATAAAAATCAGAAATGGCATGTTAATATGTTTACAGAACCTCTTTGTTTTCTCTTTTGCGTAACGCTTGTGTTAAAGCACAACACTGTCATGTCTTGTCATCTCTGTCATGCCGATGTAAGCACAAACCACACATCTAGGGCCCTGAATAAAAAAAAAAAAGTGCACATAAAGGATTTGGTCGTTTCTGTTTTTCTGTTAGACTGGGCTGTCTCTTTTGTGTCGCCCTGTGAACTGATGATCTGCTCAAGCATGTCAAAGCAGACTTCTGGACAGAAAAGTGGATTATTGTGCTGAAGTGCAACAAAACGTGACACATGTAAACCATGCCGGTCGCAGTCTTTTTGGCTGGAGGGTCTGCAGAAAAACAGCCGAGCAGCAGGACTGGGTTAAATAAAACCCGTGAAATTAAGAAAATCTATATGTTAAGGAACTGGTTTTCAGGAAAATTCATGTACTTGCACGTTAAGCTTGCCCGTTTTAATTGGAAGAACAAAAGAATCCAGATCAAATTATATATTTTACTGTGGCAGAAGATTGTGCTAGCTGGCGTTTTAGTTTTAGTTTTAGGAGATAATCAACTAAATAAAAGTCTTCAGAAATCAGCTCATTTGTAAGTAGAGTCCAGTTATGCGTAATATTATCTGAGTATTAATCCAGATGCTCTGTGAAGGCTTTGGAGATCTGTTCCAATAATGAAACACAAACACCGAGGAATAAATTAAACGTGTCCGGGATAAAGCCGCGGAGGAGTTCAGAGCAGTTTAAGTCCCATATCCGTTGCTGTACCCCTCATTCGAAAGCAGCCAAGAGGTCCATTGTAACTCTGGAGGAGCTGCAAAGAGCCACGGCTCAGGTGGGAAAGGCGAGGTCAAAATGAAACCATGCAGCCGCTCTTTGTTTGGTAGAAAACTAACAGGTATACATGACCCTGGACACACCACATCCATGGTGAGATAGCTGACAGTAAGAGACTCCCACACACTTGACCTCCCAGCAGGTTCAGCCCAAACAGGCAGCCAGAACCACAGAGGAACCGTTCAGACCGAAGCACAGTCACGGGTTAGCACGGCCCAGTCAAAGTCCAAGCCTAAATCCGTTTGAGAATCAGAGAAAAACTGTCAAAAATTTGAGTTTGTTGATGTGCAAAGCTGGTAGAGATAAAACCCCGAAAAGAGTCGCACCTGCAACGTTGGCGAAAGGTGTTTCTACTTAGAAACCGTGAATACAAACGAACACCACGCATTCCAGATTTTTTTGTAAAAAAAAAAAATAATTGTAAAAATCATCTCTGATTTTCCTTCCACCTCGTATCACAAAAAACCCCAATGCCACACAATGAAATCTGTAACATGACAAAACATGGAAAAGCTTCCGGGGAGCGAACGATCGACTGTCTGTGGCAACGATCAGACCTTCAGTCGACTGAATGCGAAACATTCAGACATCACTGGGTTAACAGCAGCCAGCCTTTCTGCTTTTTTTTATGCATATAACACATTTTCCACTAATTCAGCAGGAACTATGAAATCATCAGCCGCGTCCGTGTGTCTCTATTCCTGCTGAAATCCCTGCCGATGTCCAGTCTAGTACCACGAGATTGATATTGCGCTGATCCATCCGCCCACAGCTCCGCACAGCGTTCGCAGGCCTGAATGCGTAAAAAGCTCCCAGCGCAACAGGGAGACTGACTCATTGTGTCTGACCGATTCAAAGGGACGTGACGGGAACCTGTTTGAGATGGTTGAGGCAGAAAGCCACTAAATGGTACATTTCATATTCTGAGTGTGTGTGTGTGTGTGTGTGTGTGTGTGTGTGTGTGTGTGTGTGTGTGTGTGTGTGTGTGTGTGTGTGTGCTCTAAGACAAATCGCTCTCTTCTCTTGTAGTTGATGTAAATGGAGAAACAAGCCTCGTTATCTTTGCTCCCTCTCTCGATATGCATCCTAACGAGACAGATTGTGGAGATTTCGTATCAGCAGTCGTGTGCGGCAAGCTCCTCGTTTTTGCCACATCATCGTAGAAACATGAAGCAGTCACCCAGAGGAAGGAATCAGTCAGTTTTTCCTCCCTTGGTCTGTGAGTGAAATAAAACAGAATCCAACTTTTTCCTCTTCCCCTTCATTAGTCAATAAATACATCAAAACTGCAAACTCCCTGCATTTTCAGGTCTTCACTTTGAGGCACATGTTTAAAAAAAATGATCCCAAAATGAAAAAAAAAATCATATAAAGGTTAGAGACTAATTCTACCTCTATGAAAGAACCGGCAGCTCATTTTGTGTTTATAACAGAGTGAAAATGTGTCAGGAAAAGTCGAATCTCTCCTAAAATCGAAACTCTGACAGCGTGACTCTTCCTCTTTCATTCATCATCTTTCTTTCTTTCTTCCTCTCCAGGTTGGCCTCCTCCTCCTCCTCCTCCTCCTACTGACCCAGTCTTCTCATTCCCGCTCTGAAATATTGATACTGGCCTCCTCACGTTGGGCTTTTTTTTTTTTTTTTTTTTTTTTTTGCTCCTCGTTCGTCATGAATTAGCATTTAAAACCCCATGCAGGACATTTTGAATCAAGGCTCGCAGCAGCCTCGCTCTCTGATGTGCCAGCTCGGACAGACGGTTGCCAGTTTGTCAAGCGTGTCGCCCACTGAGGCCAATCACATGCCTATGAATATTTCACACAGCAGCTCTCCTCTACTACTGACCCAGGTTTAATGGCAGCCAGCGGTAGGAGTTTCAAGCGTGTTTGTCACTGATCAAATGGCCACAGGCTGCAGCAGCAGCAGCAGCAGCAGCAGCACTACCTCTTCTCTTCTCTTGCCTTCCGGGGCGTTCATCATCATCATACATGTGCAGTTGTGCATGAGGATGGATGGGAGCTAATGTGAGGGGCGGGGTGCCTGTATTCATATCTTACCGTCAATCCTCCTGGTTCCCCTCTTCTTCTGCTTCTTCCTCCTCCTTCTCCTCCTCCTCCGCGCTCACTGCGTCTCCCGCATCCCGTCCCTCCGCTCCCTCACCCGCTGTACTCTCCTGCCCGCCTCCCGCTCCGCTGCCTCCAGTGCATTAAAAATAAAAAAAATAAAAAATAAAAATAAAAAAAATAATAAAAAATATTTGTTGGGCCCAATCCTCTTGGCTCTAAACAACAGTCATTAGCGCGATTTGTCAAACAACAACTGGGCGTCCTCCCCTTCCTGTGATCAGTGTGGACCTCACACCCTCGATGTCTTCCCCGCCGCGCTGTGGTGTGTGCGTGTGTGTGTGTGTGTGTGTGTGTGACTGTGCGTCACGTCGGTATCATAATTCCCACGGGTTTCATGTCCAGAGATAATGCGGGGCTTTGTAGGCCTTACAGCTCCGGGATGGATGGACGGAAGGACGGACGGATGTCAGAGAGAACGGGGCAAAAACAGCTCCCCGATCAGCCGCCACGAACAATAATTAGGCGCAAATTATTGCACAAACCCGCGGTTGCTTTGCGTCCATCCGTCGATGTCGAGCCCCCCTCTCTCGTCCTCCTCTTCTTCTCTTCACCGAGCCAGGCTGTTGTCGCCTGTCATGTGTCCGACGTCGTTCATCGAGTACGTCTTTGTATTTTTAATGGAAAATAGCATCGACGCGACGGGAGCCTCTTCCCGCATCTTTGACCAATCGTGATGAAACGCGGCGACACATCAGGACGGATGTTGAGATTTGTCACGTCTGTTTTCTTTCGTTAGAAAAGAAAAACAAAAATGCTTTATAAAATCATCCTGGATATAAAAACAAAAAACCAAAAAAAAAGAGAGAGAGAGAGAGCACAAAGACAACAGCTGGAAAAGCAGGAGAGATAAGGTTTCCTCACTCCTGGCCTCGCCTTGCATCCGTCCTCCTCTCTATCCTCTCTCTTCTCTTCTCTCTCTCTCTCTCTCCATCCGCTGGTCCCGCTTGTTGCGCGTTCTGCGCTCGAGAGCGCGCAACGCGTCTCTGCTTTCTATGTGTGCTCGTGCGTGTGAGCGTGAACAGAGGCAGAGAAGAGCGGGAGGGTGTGTGTGTGTGTGTGTGTGTGTGTTTTGATGGTCGGTGGGTGGGTGGAATTCAGATATATTGTCAAGGTTTGTCTGAGTGAGCAACAATAAGCTGCTGTGTTGGCAAAAGCAAAGGAATATGCGCGTTCGCTTCAGCATCTGTATCCTCTTGACCAGTTCCGAGTGCATGTTACAGCTCTGCCATGGAGGAATGGGTGCTATTGTGTTTGCTGCATGAACAGCCAGCCAGCATGAACAGACGTCCAGCCAGCCAGCACTGGGTATTTACAATATTTCCATGGAAATCGTGCAGCTCTCCTTCGAAACAAGACATATTAGCCAATCTGTCCGTCATCGTATCACTCCGATAAAAGATGATCAGCTGCTAATGACACCTGATGATCCTCCGCTTCCATCATCAGATGCACTTTCAGCTGTTCCGGTGTTCTTCACTGGTTCTTCCTGTCTGTGCTTTCGTAGCGTTTGAATTTAGTATTTTCCCTTACATGCGGAAGTGGAAGAAGAGTGGAAAACATATATGTAACCATAAAGAGTGTTATTACAACCATGTTTTGAATGCAACATGCTTACCATGTTTTTTAGGGCTGTTGTAAAAGAATATTTTAGAGTACGCTATCGATTATTTTTACGATTAATTGAGTAATCGGAAAACACCTATCTCTCTCTCCATAGATAAAGCCGGCGGCGCCCTTCCAGCTGTTCGCCTTCAAATGGTGACCGACCGCGCAGTTCCGAGAGGAGAAAAGTAACATAACATCAATAAAATTAGTAAATTTAAAAATGCTTATTAGTCCCTCCCAAAAAAGACGCAAACCCGGAAACTTCGCCGTTGTGCTGCTAGCACATAGCAACAACTCATAGGCGGAAGTGAGCGCGCTGCACAACACAAATAATGGTCCGGCCGGAACACGGCGCGCTAAATAATAAAGCATAATTTTATGAGTCTTCGAGGCAGATACATTTTCCTCGAGGAATTTTAGTAACTGAGGTACTCAAATCATTTGAGGAATCGTTTCAGCCCTACATGTTTTGTTTTCTTTTTATATGGTAGACAGGCCGTAAAGTACACGTGTATTTTTTCTAACCAAACATTACTCAAGTGATTGAACTAAGTAGCTAATAGTCGGGTAATTGTATTTTGTAATCTTCTTTTTAATACAGTGGACCACCGTGTTCATCTTTCTTTTATGCAGTTTTGAGTCGGTGTTATGGTGCGTTCCCAGTTGTAGTCGGAACTGGGAAATTCTGCTCTCCCCTCCTCCCAGTTATAACTGGTAAGTCTGACTTTGTGTTTCAGTATGGCCGCTCTTCCCATCAACAGTAGTAATTAAACAGAACAAGGGTGAGCGCTGGGATTTGTAGTCCCTGACGTTTTCTTACGGCATTTGGAGTTTATAAATATAAACCCCAGTGGTTGTAGAGCGTTTTGGCTGTAGATACATGTTGAACTGTTTTTTTTTTTCTTTATGTCTTATAAACAGGTCTGAAATTGAACAGGAGACCTAAATATTTGAGCATGAAAAAAAAATGAAATTTTGAAATAAAAATCCAATTAAAAATTGTGCTCAGAAGCATCGACAGCATGTGTTGAAGTAATGGGACACTAAGGATAAAGGAAGAAAACCAGGTTCCTTCGTTTTCCTTTGAGAAAACGGCTCCTAACTTGGAATCCTAGCTGATGGCACAAAAGCATCATCAAAGCAGCATACAAGTGAGGGGAAATGTGCAGGGACCAAACACAGACCTCGGCATATTGAAAGGAAATCACTGATTATGTTGTTGAGCTAGTTTCCCCATTTTCACTTGACTCTCTTTGAATGGCTCTGATTACTGCTTATGCCGACTATAAAGTACAGCCAGGCTTCACGAGCACTCAAAAACAAAACAGTCTCTAGAAATTATTTTAATCCTGCTGAATTATTCATCGGTTATCAAATTGTGCAAGGCGAGCTTTGATTGGGCGGTACGCAACACGGGAGAACTACATCTTCGCCGAGCGTTGGTGTTGTTGAAAGTGGAGGAAAGGCTTTCAGTCATCCCCCCTGGGTGTGATAAAAACAAGCCGCAAGGATGAGGACTCCTCGTGGCTCACACCAAACCTGTGCTTGACTGCAAACTTCGCACGTCAGACCGAGGCGATTCCAAACAAACACGGCAAAGAGAAGGGGCAGCTTTCAGTGGCCTTTCAGAAAGAAGAGCTACATTGCATGGAGTTGCCTTGCAAAACTGTTCACACACCTTGAACTCCATCCAATTTATAAAAACCGACAATTTGTCCTCTTAACTCGGTCCGATGAAGAGTGTTTGAGATCATTGATGCAGAGGTTTTAGCCCTGGCCTTCGTCAGAGGTTACCAAACACGTGAGCATCAACATGTTTCAAGGTGAGGAAGGTGCGTTCTGGGTAATTTTGCTTTACGCCACACGTAACATTTTTCACGTTTTCTCGTCAGACAGAGCAGCCACTTCCACATGAAATGTCCCTGTTTGCTCCATCCTTTCACTTTAGATGGATGATCGTGACTTGGAAAGTTTGTGTTTTTACAGTGGATCAAACACTGCTATGAGCGATGTCCAAAGCCTGGAGTTTCATTTTATAACCTAGCTCTGCTTTAATCCTCTCTACATCTTCATTCTTTGCTCGGTCTACTGTGTTTCTTAATCTTTATGACGATGTTTGTTGTGTGATGTTCACTAGCAAACCTGCGAAGCGTTCTTAGAACAGCTGCAGTCTCTAAACATTAGTCTTGCAGTAAAACTTGAATCTTGCGAGATTAAGTTTGTTATTTGTGTATTTATTTAATTAATTTGATTAAGACAGCATGCATTAATCCACATTAGCACAATTCGTGGCAGTGTGTATATGAAAGAATTAGCACATTTGCTAAATTTCATCGTCAAATTGCGCACAGGTCTACTGTATATACTAAAATGTGACTTGTAAAGATGTTTGGAGTTTAATTTTGGGGTGTCGGACAAAAGGGGTGTAAACAAACATGCATTCCACAATTTTCAGATGATTTTTAGTATATTAAAAGTAATTATATCCATCACTTCCGTTCCTGTTGACAATTATGTGTTACCTTATCTGTTGCGTAAAATCCCAATATTTCTCGTTTTGCTCCAATTTTGAAAACATGAAGAGGTTTTTTCCCCTCACCTAGTATGTAATAATAATAAAAAACATTTTAAAAATGCCATAATCAACATATTTATTATGAAATTTGCCATACAGCAAACTCTAACAAAACAGCAACTTTGGGACAAATTGACAGCATCGTTCTCTCCATCACCACATCGACCCTCCACCGTCCTTATCATCTGCTCTGCCAACTCCGGCTTCCTCGCCCTCGTCGCCTCCTGCACCCCAGCCTCGGCGCTGCTTCTTCTTCTTCTTCTTCTTCTCCTTCTTCTTCTTCTCCTCCTCCTCCACCTTGTACTTGAGTCGTCTGACGGGGTCGCTGAAGCTGCGCATGGACTTGTCCTCAAAGTCCTCCTTGTTGAGGAAGTTTCTGTCGATGAGCTCAGCCGCCTCGTGCCAGTTGCGGTAGCAGTCCGGACCCATGCGGGTTATCTCCTCCACCGCGTTGGGGATGAGGACGGAGCAGTCGGGACGCAGGACCACCACGGTGGGAACCTCTCTCACGTCGAACATGGTCTCCAGCTCCCTGCGGGCATACATGACGCGTGATGACTTTGTGAATTCATCTCGTGAACATATTCACCACCACGCACCTTCTGTACGGATCCTCGTATGCAAGGAACAGGGACTTCTTCGGCAGCTCTTTCAGGAAGTTTTCTAGCTCCTCCTCTGACTGATCCAGACTGGCGGGGATTAAAAGGATTGGGGGAAAAATTGATTGTTACATAACTTTCCCTATAAATTGCATTCAAACGTACAGTTGTGTTTTACTAACTATGAAAATCGATGACAAGATAATTGATTTGACTATTGTGATTCAAAATTTGACACTCATATAAGATATAGATTTGTCTTTACAGTGTTCCACATGTTTCAGGATGTTAATTCAGATAAATGTGGCCAAAATTTTGTGTCTCGGCAAATTGGTGTTTTATATGAAATCAACAAATCAGTGATTTTAATAGAGAAATACCAGTTTAGTGCAACGCATGAATGCACTCAATATGTAGCACGAATTACTGCATCAATGCAAAGTGGCACAGAGATGATCAACTGGTTGCTTCAACAGTGACCTTTGACACAACGTCATGTGATCAACCTAATTAAGCAACGACCTTTTACAGCCGACACTTTGGAGGGTCTTGATCTGCTGAACTGTAAAGTTAGCATTCTTCTTCTCCTTCTCTGTTATAAAGTAGGACTTAGGTTTTTGTGTTTTGATTAGCTTTACGCCAAAACCATTAAAATGAATAATAACAAGCGCTTTACATGTGTCTTTCTGTTGTTGTAATAATGTATACTTGAATCTGGTGAATACAACAACTTTGTGCAGAAATTGTTGTAAATACGTGCACAATGCTTGGCAAAGCTACTGGGATGATTATTTATAACGACACTAGAAACAAATATTTGAATAATTGAATAAAATGTGCAGAAGAAATCATGTTCACTGGGGTAAATAAAAAAACTTTTAAAGACAACACAGCACTTAAGGTTGCAGAAGCTGCGTTTAAGGTCTTAATTTATTTAAATGCTAGTTCAGACACTCTGAAACAGTAAGTATTTAAAACTGGACAATAAGGAGTCATCTTGACCTAAATTAAATAAGAACCCTGCCACTGCAGAATCTACATGCAGACACATTAAAAAAGGTTGTTTTTTTGTTGTTGTTTTTTAAAAAAAGGTAACTTTATTTGAAGGGGTGAAGACTGACATAATGCTGTCATGTAACACCTGTTGTGAACATGAAGGAGTTTTCACCAATGGTTATTACTGTTGTCATGAAGTGTCATTTGGTAAATAATGACATTTTTAATGCAAAGTTGACTCTTTCAAGGGACTTTTAATGCAACTTTTAGTGCAACTTTGCATTAAGTGTCGTTATTTACCAAATGACGACAGTCATAAACATCTATGAAGACTACTTCATGTTCATAACAGATGTCATGTTTATGACAGCGTCAAGTCAGTCTTGTGCACACCCCTTCAAATAAAGTGTTACCAAAAAGAAAAAAGTACAAAGCTAGTTCAATCATGCAAAAGGTTCGTCTGAAGTACAAAAATGTATATGTAACTTTATGTAAGTGTCCGAATGGACAGTCAGAATCATCAATAAATACAATGAGAACTGTCAACCACAGGGCTTCCGTATAGGCGCACATATCCCAATTTAAGAAGCGCAAGATTTTCGGGTGCAGAAACTCCAGGAAAGCAACCCCGCATTTGCGAGCAAGAGCGACGCTGGACGGAGGAAAGGAGCGCCGAGCGGAGCACCTGATGTAGAGCAGCACCAGCTGGGCGGAGCGCTCCACGTAGAACTCATCGGTCAGCTGCTTGAAGAAGTCGTGCAGCGTGGGAGCGAACCGCTGGCACGTCTCGGACTCAGCAGAGGCAAAGAAGAGCATCAGGAGGCGGTTCTGCAGACGCGTGACGATCTCGCGCTCCGTGTCCAGCTCGTCCTGGTCCTTGTTGTTCTTCACAAGAACCCGGTCAACAAACAGGTCCACCATGATGAGGCGTCGCTGGGCGAGGAAGAGGAGAGAGGAAGAGGAACCCTGCTGTGGGCGCTGCTGTCGTTAGCGGTGATGCAAACAATCCAATCCAAAAATCCAAACAAGCAGAAGAGCTGACAATTTTTCTAAAAATAAAAAATAAAAAAATTAAATAAATAAATAAATAAAAGGGTCAATATAGTACCTACACTGTAAAAACACAAAACCTTACCAAGTATTTTTGGTCCAGTTTCTACTGAAAATATCTAAGACGAAATAACCTTACAGTAACCTTTCAGCAAAATATAAAAGCTTGTTTTAAGTAAATCATTTCTTAATATTGATGAGAAAGTGGAACAAGACTAGAATACTATAAATAATAATATAATATTTCTTTAATATTCATGAAAAGGTACTATTCGTAAATGAAGTGATCTGCTAGCGGAACAAGATATTTTTCACATATTATAACGTGATCTTTTCACTTATAACTACTTACTTTTTAAATAAAAATTAAATAATTTTTGGCTTAAAACAAGTGCCTGTCTTGCTGAAAAGTTACTTGTGAATTAGTTTTGTCTTATTTCAAGTGCACAAATATATTTGCACTAACAACTAGAACACAAATACTTGCTAAGGTTTTGTGTTTTTAGCAGAGTAGTAACTGTAAATTCAACTTTAGATAAAAAAAATAAAACACATTACTTTGAAGTGGTGCATAGGTTTCAGTAGAACCCCCCCCCCATACACACACACTTTAGCATTTCATTCACTTCTTTTAATAGCAGGATGATATTTTTGCAGCGAACCAAAAAGAAATGGTGATCTATAAAAATATATATATATTAAATTCTTGATATAAATCTAAACTCAAGAAATTTTCCTCACTGGGTGAAAACCACTTTGTTTTGAGTGTCATTTCCTATTTCCAGTCAGCCCTACTTACAGACATGCATTATTCACATATGTAATCTCACTTGCTGGTAAATCAGATAATCCTCACAGTTGCTCACCTGTATTATCTCCCCTCCAGGCAGCAGATCCGACACAGAACAACATTCACATCTGGCTTTGTTTTTCCTCCAAACTTTCTCTCTCTGGACGCCTCTAGAAGCAGGTCCCAGCCTGTTAGTCAGAGTCTCCCTCTGACTTCACCTTGTTCATCTCGGTGCTGCTACCAGCTGCTGGCTAAGTCTTGGCTTTCAGCCCTGGAGGCTCCGCCCCCGTCCTCTGTCTGCTTACAGGAGGGACATAAAGACAAGGTGACCAGAGGAGCTGGGGGACATGAAGTGCTCACAGTCTTTCCAGAGACTGAGCTGTCTGAACACAGAGATATGATGGAAATGTTTTAAAATGAGACTTTAATGAAGTGAGCAACAAGATGTTTATTGTTTAGGGATTTGTACAGTCCCACAGTTCTGTATTAATGATTTTATTGATCTGATCTGATATCATATTCATAAGTGTGTTTTCGTTGGCTGGAAGTGGAATATTACCTTAAACAGAAATAAAGGCTAATACATGAGTCTGACAGTAATTAATCTTGAAAGGCTGCTTCCATTTGATGAACTGAGTTCCATAAATAGATACAATTTTCAATATTGTTCTTATTTATTGAATCTGACAGCAAAAATGAATCCTAAAAGCTCTAAGTGAAATGTGTGGGTTCAATCACACAGACATAAAACTAAATTATTCAGGGGTTTTTTATAAACAACATTTTAATAAATGAATATTTACTTTACTTAAGTCCAAGAGTTACTTTTACAGCTTTCTAAAGCAACATCAGCAACAGCAAACTTGAAAACTGTTGGACACACATTCCATGGTTATATTGCCCAAAATAAATGAACATTCCCACAAATATGCTTTGAACTTAGCTGAGCTAGCTACTATAGCTACTATAGCTGAGCTAGCTACTATAGCTACTGCAGCTGAGCTAGCTACTATAGCTACTATAGCTGAGCTAGCTACTGCTGAGCTAGCTAGCATAGCTCCTATAGTAGCTAACTTAGCTATAGCAGAGCTGAGCACTATGTTAGCATTATAACTTTAGATATAATGCTAACATTATATCTAAAGTTATATAATTTTTTTTAGCCATAAAAAAAATCGATGTTCTTGACATTACAAATAAAAAAACTAATTTATACAAAAAATTTGATGTTCTCTCATCATTATTAGCATCTATTTTACTTTTCAGGATTACAGGAGAGTTCTCCCCTGACCGCACATCACTGATCCAGAGGTGGTTGGAGCAGCTGTGGTTGTGGTTTGAGGAGCTGTTTTTGTGGTTGGAGCTGCTACGGCTAACATTAGCACTATGGCTAATGTTAGCCGTAGTGCTAACATTAGGTCAAAAATAGAAAATTAAATTGTTTTTGTTTACTGGTATGAGTTTTATTCCTCTGCTTGGTGTAGAAATAATGTTGGTATCTACAAGGCGAAAGAGTTTTATCTCTGTTTTGTTTCACAGAATTAAGCAACATTTTTCAAAAATGTTTTATTGTAAAGTGAATACTTTTTAGTTTCTTATCTTTGGTATTTTATTTCTTTTTTTGCAGACATTTTTATCTAGAAAACCAAGAAAAAAAAATTATGTAATTCAACAAATTTCTTTGTACAGTTCTGAGTATTTTATCTATAATAAAAAACATATATAGACCATTAAATTTTTTTCTTAAATATATAATGTATAAACTATAATATCAGATGTTTTGAAAACAGTGTTGGGTCAGCAGCAACAACAGGTGTGGTTCGTTTTTAGGTGAACAGAATTAGATTGAAGAGAGCAAAAAACAAGAAAAAAAGTTAGGCTATATCATAAAAAAACCAAAAACTCTTTCATCTCTTTCGCCAAATTCCTCCATCTCCACTCTTTCTCTTCATGTCCCATGCTTCGTCTTTTTCCTCCTCGCCGTTTCCGTCCTTTCCCTTCACCCAAAGCTTCCACCATCTCTTGTTCCTCTTGTCGTCTTCGGTCTTGTACTTGAGCCTCCTCACGGGGTCGGTGGCGCTCCGCAGGTTGGGGTCGTCAAACTCCTCGTTGAGCATGAAGGTCCTCTCCACCAGCTCCGCCGACTCCTGCCAGTTGCGGAAGCAGTCGGTGCCAAGGCGGCAGATGTCCCGCACGGCGTTCGGAGAGAGGACGGAGCCGTCGGGGCGCAGGACCACCACCGCTGGGACATCCTTCACCATAAACATGGCCTGGAGCTCCCTACGCCACAAGAGAGAACACAAAACTTATTAAAACTAATCTTTTTTAAGCATTTATATATATACGCGTGTATAAAAAAAACATGAGTCACCTACTTTCTGTACGGGTCGTCAAACGCCAAAAATAAAGTCCTTTTGTGGAGCTCTTTGAGGATTTTTTTCTGCTGCTCCTCAGATTGGTCCAAGCTGAAGAAGAAAGATAGAAATCATGTCAGAGAGTCACCAGTGTGGAGGAAGGAGCTAAAAAAAAAAACCATCAGAGAGACGAAGACGCAGACCTGACATAGATGAGAGCGAGCAGTTTGGGGTATTCGATGTACGCTGGATCTTTCAGCTTCCTGAAGAAGCTGTTGAGGACGGGCACAAACCTCTGGCACTTCTCACACTCGGCCGTCGCAAAGAAGAGCAGCAGGACTCGGTTCTCCAGGATCCCGATGATCTCGCGCTCCGTGTTGAACTCGTCCTGGTCCGAGTTGTTCTCCACAAGAACTCGGTCTAGGAACAGGTCCACCATGTTGGCGGGCAGCGATGGGGAAGCCCTCCCTAAAAATGTGTCAATATACCTTTAAATGTCTCTCCATTTGGTTACATTGCAGCCACACGCTCCAGCAGCTGTCATGCGGCTCTAAATGAGCTATTTGGCAGGTCTGTCATATAAAATGAGACGCGTAAGTTTATAGTTATGATGTTACTAAATGAGAAAAACATTATGAACAGTACGGAGACATTTCACGACTGCAGCTTTCATCTTGATACACCAGTTCACAAGATGAAACTTAAATCTTGACTTTAACTCTGAGGGATTTGAAAACTAAGAAAACATGATGCGCAGCTTGGTTAGGGAGGAATTAAGAACAGCGGCAACATGAGATCAGGAAGATGGGGAAGTTCAATAATCATCCTTTCTGTGGGTAAATATTGGCGCTCCTCCTTGTTCAACACCATTCTGAGTTTTTCCTTCTTGCTTTTAGAGGTTTGATTTGAACTATTTACGTCAGAAGAGTCTTTTTTTAGGCTGTGCTTTGTGTTCAATTTGAAATTTAACTTTAAAACTGTGGATTTCATTGATTGGCGTTTTGTTTTTTGGATCATTTGAGGTCATCAGAGACCAGAAAGAGACACTTCTTACCCTCAGGGCGAGTTTTCCCCTCATGTGACCTACAACTGTTCTGCTGTCTCACTGGCTAACCGAGTTACTTATTAAAGTAAAAGCTTTGTGTGTGTGGGGGGGGGGGGATTAACATATGATAACTAAAAGCACCTAAATTTCAGAATAATTAAAAATCAGTAACAAAAATAAAGTTCAGCTTTAACCATTTAAAAAAAGAAAAAAAGAAAAGAGAAAAACTTGATGTGTCTGATCCAGCCTGTGTTTCTGCAGGGCGGGAATTGACAGTGATAACTGCACAAATTAGATTTGGCTCTCTGGCACTGAGCTGCGCCAAATCCGTTAGAGATATTGGACTGGAGGCGCACAGGACCGACGTGAATGGGGAGAGTTACGTTTGAAATCTGAGCAGCATCGCACCTCACCTGCCTGCAGAATGACGATTTGCTGTAATTGTAAAACTGGAAGAAAAAAAGCAATTTCCCCAACTATTAGGTCCAGCTTTTTTTTTTTTTTTTTTGGAAGCCGATCGATGTTGCCTGATCTACGCTGAGCTTCATTTTGTCAGCTGCTAATTTAATAGCGCATCAATCTGCGCGCGGGTCCCGGAAGCCAAATCTGCACGAAATAACTCACCTTACCTTGAAACTCCTCACACTCCTACGAGAAATAAATCCGCCGCTTCCCTCCACCTCCGTCAAAACGTCCTCGTTTTGATTCGATCAGTTTTCATTCTTCTTCCTTCCTTTCTTTCTTTTTTTTTCTTTTTGAATCCTGTGAAGTTTGTTATTTTTAGTGACACCTTTCGCTGCCTCCTCGCCCCGCTCTGTAATTTGTTTCAGCCTGGACTCCGAGGTCCACCGAAGGAGATTAGAGATAGCTGGAGGTGTGGCACCGCAGTAATTGAGGGGTAGAGGTTGCTTTTCAATGTGTGTGTGTGTGTGTGTGTGTTTCTAAAACTCTCCGCTGAACAGCAGAAATCTTATTACTTCAAATGAAGAAGGGAGGGGAGGAGAGGAAGGATAAAGGAGAGGAGGACAAATTGGATTGCAAAGCGAGGACGGACATGCACAGTGGGGTAGAAAGAAACACTGTGGGAAAATGTAAAATGGAGTTAGATAGGTTTGAAACAAGCGTCGAGTGAGACTAATGACCCGGTTTCAACTCCCCCCTCCCCCACCTCCTCACCCCTTTCACAGAAATGTCTGCGCATTAAACCTTTAAAGCACAACACTGAATCTTTTGGGCCCGACTATCAGGGTGATTTAAAAGCCAGCATGCGACAGAGAGGCGAGGAAATGAGCCGAGAAAGTAAGTCGCCGCGGTTTGATGCTGGTTCTAGTGAACCCCGGGTTGCAGGCTGGAAAACACGCTTACTGATCCACAGAGGCAGCCAAACACTGTAAACACCCAGGTTAATCTGAAAGAGAGAGAGAGAGAGAGAGGGAGGGAGGTAAATATAGAGGTGGGGGAGAGCTAGAGATCTAATAGGATTTTCATCTGAGTCACAAACGTCACACGCACCGAAACACTCCCGCGGCGAGACGCACACAAGCATGGCTTCTGGACATTAACATCTAAGTGCGCACAATTGCATGCCAAAGCTCGTTAGCTCCGCTTCGCGACCGGTGCCAACGCGTTTCTGCCTGTCGCTCAGCTGTAATATGACATTAAATTATGTGTCAGGGGGGATTTTTCAGATCTGTTGGCATCCCTTCAGCAGCCCATTCAGACTGTCACCCGCACGCCAGGGCGAAACACGGGAACGAAAGGCAGCATGTCCAGCACGTGCTCCTCTCACTGTGTGCACTTCCTGAGCCCTCCGGGGGGATTCCGGGTTCGGGTTCTACCTTAGGTTTTGCACTGGATCAGAATCAAAAGAAATATTGTGTAATATATATCACACTATGCAGTGATAAATTCATTTACACATTCACAGACAGCTGACTGAGAATTACATTTCCTCCATCGCTTTGGCGCCCCCGCTAGCTGGGCGCCCCTATGCAGAGGCTAAAGGGTTATCCGCTTTTTACGTCAGACACCTTGAGGTTGGGACCAAGCTTGAATGAGTCAAAGATTTATGCCCCTTTTCCACCAGCTCGACTCGGCTACGCTCGCTTTTCGAGTGTTTCCACCGGCTTTTTTACGGGGCTGGCCCTGTTTTTAGGGTCCTACTTCGGAGCAGGGCCAGCCGGGCCGGCCCTGGTTTGGTGGGTGACGCAAGCTTCGCTACTGTTCACTGATTGGCCGAGGGCGTCGACAGCCGGAGCAGTGAAGAGAAAAGAAAAATGAAGGTGCAACGTTTGAAACTCGCTGCAACACGGAAGTGAAGGAAGATACAAACAAGCCGTGAACTAAAAGATGCCGGCTTTTTTCTTTGCTTCGGATTTCAATATTCAGCGGCAGCTCGATGGAGCTGTGAAGAATGAGTCGTTTTTGTCACCATAGTGGAGAGAATGGAAAGCCAAGTTAGCCGCTTCGGAGCCGAGGCAGCACCACGGTAAACACCGACTCAGACGCAGCTAACGCCGCTGCTGCTCCCAGCCAGGTGAGCAGTTTGGAGATATATCTGTATTCTGTTGGTATTTAGAGGGAGGGGTCCAGTAAACAGTGGCAGAGAGCATTTTATACATGCAAATATACCCCGTCTAAAAAAACAAACAAACAAAGTCTAAAAAAAAAAAAAAAAACGTTATTTGAATTAAAAAGGAGAAAATAAAGCAGCGCACTCATTCAGGAAAGATCTTTAAAAAAAAAAACTGAAAGCAACACTGGTTAGTGATGTTTGATTTGCAACAGCGGGGGTCTGTGTTTTTAATATAGCAAATCAAATGCAAACTGCAAGCTTTAACTTTACACCAGAGCAAACACCCCACTGTTCAGCTGAGAAGAAATGCAATTACTGCATGAAAGGTGATAGCAACTTGAATCATTACAGAGATAATACACAGTGGTGTACTAGTTTCTCTAACACTTAATAAAGACATTATTTCTCAGTCTAATTGTATATATATATATATATATATATATATATA
>NW_015112785.1:437288-447268 GCF_001443285.1 Poecilia latipinna | reverse complement strand
TATATATATATATATATATATATATATATATATCAGTCTTTCTTGCTCCTGAATTAAGTAGGAAACTTTTTTTTCCTCTCCTTTTGAATCTGTAAAGCAGGCAAAACACAAAGAGCAAACTCCACAGGTCAACAATGAATAACGAATGAGAACAGAAACACAGAATGAGGATAAGTAATTGTGGCCTATTGTAATCCAAACTGACCATTATGTAATTACGGAGAGGGCAAACACCAGGAAGTGGTAATTAAAAGAAGTGTGAGCTGCACAATGGGTCGGCTTGGGCTGAAACAAAGAACCGATTGCCAAAAGATTCAGTCCAGATGTTTTAAGTCCAGCAGCTTCAGCTGACGCTCGGACGTTTTCTTCTTTTCCATTTGATTTAAAGTGTCTTGCAAAAGTATTGCTATCCTCTTGAATGCTTAGGTGTTTTCTCCCACAAACTTCAATGCATGTTATTGACCTTTCCAGTGAAGCTCTGGCTGTACGTTTATGGCTTTCAGTGCTCAAGGAACAAAGAAGTCGGGGAGCTTTCTACTGAACCACTTAGGATAATTATGTCCTGGATCAATGACAATCTCCAACAGCGCACATTTAGTTTAGCTTTTTTACTTTGCGCTACAACCTGGAGACACATTCGCTGCACTTAAGTTATCTGCATTCAACTCGTTGGTGAGACTGCCAGCAGCAGTTGACTGGACCTCTGTCGAATTAGGTCAGTCACTGTAAAGAGGGTGAATATTGATACACTTATTTTAAGTTGCATATTTTGTAGAAATCAATTTTTCACTTTTTGTTAAAAAAAAGGCACATTTTATTGGTCATGTAAAAGTATGAAAACTTTTTATACACACTGTTCAGACAAACATTTATTTGTAAGGAAAAAAATAGAGAAACATTTTGCAAAACTTCTTAATTATGCTCTGCTTTGTGTGTCTCAGTCGCATCAAATTCTAATAAAATACATTGAACTTTGCAGTTGTTGACACAATGTTTTAAAGGGCTTTGAATGCTACTACAAGCGCCGACTTTTGGCAAGAAAGACGTGCAGAAAACAAAGCTGAGACTTAGGCTTTTTTTTTTTTTTAAATCTATATTTGCAAATTTAAACAAACACACGCAACACAAGCTGCTGGTTTGCTAATAAATCCTGCAAAAGGTCAAGATCAGAAAAAAAAAAAAAAACACAGAGACAATCAAATCTGCTGCTGTCCAAATGTGGAAATGTTTCTTTGGCAAGAAGAGACTCAGATACATTCATCGTTAAAAACAAAAGAAACGTCTGAGGTTTGCCTTAAACAAGACGATGAGAGACACTCAGAGAAACGTTGGTGTCAGGACTTCAGGCAGGCATAACAAGATACATCCAAAACAGAAAGCAGGAACAATTGAATATTTCATCAACTACAACCGTTTTTGTTTTATTGCTTTCATCATCTGCATTAAACCTAAAAAATAAAATTAAAAAGTATTTAAAAAAAACTAAACTTTTTGGTTTAAAAGGCCACAGATTGTGGACATGCAGGAGCTCACAAACATAAACACCTGAGGAGCTGCAGAGTCAGTCCATGCAAAATAAAATGTGATCCAATTATTTATTTTAACCCAAAATATACTCCTATATTAACAATAATAAGATAAGGTTGCAAACTAGAATTTGCAGCAGGCGAAGCTAAAAATGCCACTTCAGGAGTTTTGCACAGAACATTTTTACTGAAAAAGTGTTTTTCTTTTCATCTTAAAGGCAAAATGCATATTCTGTTTTACAGTTCATTACTGCCCAAACATGTTGTTCTTTCAACAAGTGGCATTTTTTTTTGAGTCTGTATACTCCCTTCACTGACTAATCAATTACCAAATTTAGATGATTATTCCAAGAATCAATTAATCCACTTGCATATACGCATTCTTGTTTTCTTTTCAGATACACAGAAAGTCTAAGTGAACGTTTGCATTAGTTTCAGAAAAGTTGATATACAAAAAATAAAATAAAATAACTGGATCACACTTAAAGCAAGACATTTGTGTCGACTGCAATAAATAAACCAAAAGGTGTTAGCGGACTCTTCAAGAGTTAACTCGACATCTAATCTCTCAGGAGAAAGATCCATTAGTGGAGAGAGAAATCTATAAGGAAACTGTTTTTTTCCTGGTGAACTAAGCCTCCATTAGCTCTGCCTCTCAGGCTCTTTTTGATCATGTTCCCTCCATACTTTCCTCTGTTCTCTGCATCACAGCTTTTTTCAGTCTCCCTTGTCTCCGTGCGTCGGAGCTCTACTTCTCCCTTTCCTTCTTCTTCTTCTTCTTCTTCTTCTTCACAGCTCGTCCCGCGCGCTCACGTTCTCCAGCTCGGACTGCAGCACGTCCGAGTTCTGCGCCTCGAAGCTCAGCTCGCCCTGCTCCTGCGTCTTCCTCGACTTGGCCCGGTCCCAGTCCGTCTTGACGGTCTCGTTGTCCCACACCACGGACGTCTCCGTGTCGCTGATGTATCCCGCGTCCCCCGTGTAGTGGGTCGGGTACACCAGCAGCGGCTCCGCGGAAAACGCTTGCAGGTCCCGCCGCTCGAAGGGAGCCATGTACTCCGAGCTGGCGGGGCAGAAAACGGGGGGTTGTGTAAAAGAAGAGCGCCACGCGGCGGACGACAGAGAGAACGTGGGTTGGACTCACATGGGGTGCTTGTCGTACATGACCGGGAGGAACTCGTCGACGGGGAGCATCTTGCTCAGAGGCTCGGCCATGAGGAGCTTCTGGGCTCCCTGCAGGGACAGCATGTAGCCCAGCGTCCAGTAGGAGTAGTCGGCCTCCACCAGGTTGTGGACGTTTGGGACGGACTTCTCCGGGTGGTCCACCTGCATCCGCTTCCGTCCGATGTATCTGAGCAGCCATTTGTCAGATTACCAATTAAAACAGAGAAAAAAGTTGTTGTTTGTTTGTTTCACCTTGTGAAACAGTAGTTCATACAAAACTTTTAGATTTAGAAATAACCACCAAAACATAAAATACACAGAAACCTCATTTTTTCTCACTATTAGCTTTTTAATTGAAAAAAACAAAAAAAAAAACCTAAACATTCTTGCCAACTTTGCATTAAAGTGCAAATAATGCAAATAAAATCAATTTAATAATGGCAATTTTAATTTAAAGTGCAAAGTTGGCACTTTTAATTGACTTTTAATGTAAATTTTAAAGCAACATTATTTACCGAATGACACTTCATGACAACAGGCATAAACATTCATAAAGACTTCTTCGTGTTCATTACAGATGTTATATCATGTTTATATCGGCGACATGTCACCCCGTCAAATACAGTGTTACTGGAGGTTTTTTCCCGGTTAGCATAAAGAGCAGATGCAACGGCTCTTATGGAAACATAATGATTCAGCGTTGAGCTACAGGGATTTTAATAACCTCTTTTACTATCCTGCTCAGACAACATACATTTTAAACTTCAGATAAATGCATAAAAGAAATGGTGCTATTGTAACATTTTTTTTCCTAACCTGATTTTTTCCCTCCAACTGAGTTAAGATTCATTTTAATAGTTTTCAGTTATTTTTTTCATCTTTTTATTCATCTTTTCCATGACCACTATAGTCTTATGCGTATGTTTTAAAATATCACATCCATATCATTACAGTCTAACAAAGAATATCAAAACTGATGGCTGTTAAAATATCAGATTAAACATTGTGAATGTATCTGAACTCCATCAACATGGAGAAGCAAAGCATTTGGTTTTCAATATGGAAGAAACTTCCAAAAAACTGCAAAACCGCAGAAAAACTGAGTTCCTGTAAATCAAGGCTAAAACCCCCACCAGGCCTCGATTAATTACAACTGGGACATTAATCCATATATTTGAGGCGCAGTTGCTTTACGGTCTTGACTATGGCATTTGGCAAACAGTAATGTTTATTGCTTGTTCCATAATCTGCCACTGCATCACATTTCTATGGAGTAAAGCACTTTGAACTGCCTTTCTGCTAAAATGTGATACTCAAATAAGCGCTGCAACTTTCTGTTTTTTTTTTTTCCTTTTTCTTTTTTTCTGAGCCGATGCTCAGCGTCTGTGCTCGCTAGCAAAACGCTAAAACAGAACATTTCCAAACCACCTGAATGTCTGGTGGAGAGACGTCATGTTTGACAGGAGGGATTATTTTGGGGGTAATCTGGGTTATGTCTATTTACTCACATAAGATCCCAGTCCAGTTTGTGTGTGGTCACTTCCTGCAGCAGCGCCTGGAGCCGGCGTTTGAAGAACACCTCGAAGCGGAGGTCGTCCTCCAGCACCAGGGTCGTCTGGAGGCCGCGCTCCACGATCTGAACGGGTTCACAGGGACACAAAGGTTTCAGCCGAGGCAGCAGGAGGCGACTTTCTGATCCATAAACCCATACTGCTGCAGTAACAAGCCCAATGGTTATTTAATAGGGCATTTAATGAAGCAAACAATATTTTACGGTGCCTCTTTTTTTTATCTTCTAGCTGCGAAAAAGACAAAACAAAACAACAAAAGTGATTCAAACTTGGCTCCCGTTTTATTTTGTTCAATTAAACCAAATGTAACTTATAACGTTTTTTTTCCCCTCCTAGCAAAATAAACAATTTTCTTTTAAAAGTATTAGATTTGTGAAACCGCTGCTGCTTTAAAAAGGTGCATCTCAACAAACATTACTACAGAATTTGTAGATGTATTATATACACAGTGATGTATTTCATGGTTTTATTTTTGTAAATTTTGAAAAGCGATTTATTAAAAAAAAAAAAACTGTTTTAATGCAGTTTTAGGACTTACACAAATGACCCGACAGCTGCTGGACTCTGCAGAGAGCATAAGCTACAAAATGTAACTGCTGAGTGTGTTGTGTGCAAGCAAACTTATGGAAAGTTAAGTGGAAGGAAAAAATGTGGGAGAAAAATCGATCCGTTGTGTTTTATCAAGTCTAAACCCAGACACGGTCGTCTACCAGGAGCACTTTAGAGAATTGGTGCTTTATGCTAGCTTTATGGAGATGCCGTTTTCATTTTCCCAGCAGGCCTTGGTGCAGTCTGGTCTAGTGACCATGCTGGTGCTCTGCCTGGTTGGTCAGCAAACTTACCTGCCAAGTGGAAAATGGTGAAAAGAAAAAAAACAGATCCAAATATGGAAACGAGCTAAAGGCAGCAATAAAGCTACCTGAACATGGTGGCAAATACAGTGAGTGTCTTTCTGTCACTACTACTCAATCATGAGAAAAGGTAATAAAGTAATATTCTCATATCTGATCCAAAGTCTTCGTCAATAATAAACAAGAGCATAAAAACACTAGCCTGAACTGAAAAGTTAATTTGTCTGAGAAAACCCAAGTTTCCAAACAACGAACCAATCCACCAATTAAACACAAACTGTTATCAGCCTTGTGCAGGGGGAACTGAATGCCTCTGGTGCTTTCAAGTGTCTCACCTCCTTCCAGATGTTGTAATGAGAGAGGAAACAACCCAGCTCGCCTTTGGTGAGGGGCCGACCGTGATAAGGGTCTTTGTATCCCGGGAGCATCTTAATCCCCATGGAATCTATATCAGACGTATTCAGAGCTCTGGCAGAAAGAGATGGGATTAAATATAAACAGATGAGGGATTAAATCTATAAATTACACGACAGGAGAAAAATAATAATAATAATAATAATTGCACAGAAACAACCAAACTTTATAAAATATGTTACACTGGAGTTTTCTTCTTCTTTAAATGATCTTAACGCAACTTTTGTTTATTCCCAAAACGGTGCTGCATTCGTGAGGTTTTTGTATTTTAGGGCGTCGGACGGCTGGACGGTTTCCAAGACGACTGATGAGGTCCCTCAGAGGTTAAGCTTGGACTCCGGGGACTCGCTTGGCGGACAGCTGACCCTCATTCTAGCGACGTTGGACCCAATCGGCTGAGTATAAGCCAGATCATAAAGTTCAGCCCACATGCTTATGGAGCAGGAAAAAGAGCGGAGCATTAACCGGCCGCTCATCTGGAAGAGCATAAAGCTGAACTAATTACACCCAACGACCTTTAGAGTTCAATCAATAAGCCGTCTATAGCAAAGCTTATGTTCACTTTTCTACAGACTAAGTAGCTCTAAGGTGTTGGTGCCTGGAGATGTCTGCCGTTTTATGTCATTACAGTGATTATTAGGGGGCATTTTAGTGTCAGAATAAAGGTTTTCATAACATCTTCTGTTTATGGAGTAAAAATCTCCGAATACTTGTGACTCGAGCTTTCCTAACGTTTTTCTAAAACTCCTTTAGGTGTGTTTAAAAACATATAAAATCCAAATGTTCACTATGAAAAAGGAGGATCGATGGAAAGAAGGAAGAAAGTCAGGACAGAGGTTACAGGACAAACATCTACCTTCTCAGCCACCATCAACCCTGTAAAGAAAGGAAGGAAAGAACCACAGGTGACAGGATGGAAACGAGAGAAAGGAAGGAAGTAAAATATGAAACAGTAACGAAAAAACAACATTTAGCTGAAAGGGGATTATTACAGTTGGAGTAGAAATGCAAACATCTTCCACGTTCTTGTTTGATATCTTTGAATTTTTCACAATGTCACACAGGGAAGCAATGTGTTGCCTCAGTTTACCTGAACCTATCAGAAGTTCACAAAGCCATGACATCATCCCACAGGCTTTCCCAAACTGTTTAAAGTCACCGTGTGAAAATCTTATCAAGCATTTAGCAAACAGAAATAATAGTAATCCTAACTGTTGTAAAACATGAATAGTTCAGTCTGATGAAACACCAGACACAGCCCAAAAAAAAAAAAAAAAAAAGATTTAGCTAGAGTTTGTAAATATTTGAATCTTAGGCTTCAGCTGTATTTACATGTAAATAAAAGCATGTAAACCCACCTCCAGCAGAATAAAGCTACTGTTCACCTGATTGTTTATGTCAGTTTCGGTGCTCTGCGGGAGGCGAGCGCACACGATCCAGAGGCGCTAAAAAGAAAAGACGACAGGAAGGAGGAGAGGAAGGCGACGAGGAAACATACTTGCCATCCACAGCGGCAACGACCTTACAGCTGATCTCCTGCTCGTACAAAGTTCTCAGCATTCGCTCGCGGCGGTCGACTCGACGAACCAGATTTATCATGAAGACCTGCGCACAAACGAATGCAGACGCTCAGGCACACACACACGTACGCTGGGCTAATGCGTATTCCTGACCGTAGGAGGTGGAGTGCGAGTATACCTCATCAAAGCCCATCTTGTTTGGATGCTTGGGAGGAAGAGACAGGAAGCTGGAGGGCTCTAGTGGAGGATTATTCACTGTTGAAGGAAAGGAGAAGAAAAAAAAGAAGAGAAGTTTACAAAAAGCACAAAATGAAGAGCGTGAAATCATAAGCTATACAAGTAAAAATGGAAAAAAAAAGTGAAATTAGAGCCGTAACTTTGTCAGTAGAGGGAATTCAGTTGCACTCACCTAGTGAAATATAGATAATGGTGTAATAATGCAAGTTTAAATAATCAATAGAAAATATTTTTTAGGCTCTACAGCAGGGGTCCCCAAACTACGGCCCGCGGGCCGGATCCGGCCCGCCACGTCATTTGGTCCGGCCCCCTGAACAATGCCGGATCCGGCCCGCCTGCTCATACCAGAGAGCATTCAGTGTTTTTTTTCATATATTGTATTTTCCGGTTTATATGTGGATTTTTCTTCAACCACCAGGGGGCTTTTGAACAATTGTGAAACTTACTTTCCCTCAATGGAATATATACTCGTCAGTCACCGTTTCACTCACGGTTTTTTCCATTCTGGGTAAAAATCTATCCAAAAGTGTCGTCGTCTCCCCCCCCCGTCGACAAGAATTTCTTTGTTTTTTTTTACTGCAAAAACTAAGACCGGCCCCCGACTACAGAAAGGAACAGCTATGTGGCCCTCGCAGGAAAAAGTTTGGGGACCCCTGCTCTACAGCAATCAAAACCTTCCTGTAGTTGCTGACCAGCTTTTTGCCTCTTTCCTCTGGTATTTTGATGAGTTATCTTTGGCCGTGAGCTCAAAGTCTTCAACGTTCTTCATCTCCCTTTACCGAAATGTTAATGTTATTTCCAAACAAGCAAAACAAGTCAGTAAAATTAAAAGATTACCGAAATCCACCAGTGACAAACAATTATGCGCGTATCTGTTCTGTATGTAAACTTCTCATCAGAACCATAAACTCTCTATGGTAGTAAAGTTTTCCAAAGAGCGCAGACTGAATATAGCACACGTCATAGTATTTTTTAAAAATCACTAATAAATAGGGCTGTGCAATAAATAACACAGCCCTGCACACGCGATCGATACTGCAAAAACTGCTTGAACTGCCATAAATATTAGACAATTAAATAAGCACCATGCAGTCAAGCGCTTTATATCAGCAATATGTATTTGGAGAAGCTTTCTGTGGCGTTGAGGTAAAGTCATTAAGAAAATACAACTAAGCCGTTTCTTTGAGAAAACAGCAGATGTAGCCAGAAGCAGCATGTCAAGACGGACACAATAAATCTAGTTTTTTTTTTTTTTTTCAACTCACTATCTGCGAGTTGCAACGAACCGAAAGCGACGTTCACACACATCACGTTTTACTAATATTGTGCAGCCCTGCTAATGATCCTTATCTCCATTACAAGAACTTGTATCTAAAGAATCCTCACCTGAAACATTCCTCTTCCTTTGTTCATTTTTAGCTAGGAACAGCCGACTGAAAGTGAAGCGCTTTGTTGAGTGGCCCAGGTGTATTTGACCCAACAAATTTGAATAATATTTAAATAAATCAGACCAGAGTTCACCTTTTTGGTCTGCATCAGAGTTCGATTACCCATTCACACCTCCTCAAACAAACCAGACTTTCTGGGCAAACAAACTAGAGTTTGATTAAAGTGGACTTAACAGGGCTGGTGTGAATGCAGCCTTAAATTAATATCTGCTGCAAGTCACCTGTTTCCTGTAATTGGGCCATCAGCAGGACTCTGCTAAGGCGGTAATTTAGCCATTTGGTTTAGTTGCATCAGAGAAGAAATGCATAGCATTTCTTCTCTGATGAAAAAGACCCGCAAAGACCAGAAATCTATGTTCTCCATTGTAATCTCCATTTTTTTCACACAAGTTTTCATTTATCAGATGAATCATTTGGTGTTGCTTTAAACTGCAGTATGTAACTTTTATAAAAATGTATTTTTACATATTTGTAAAAACTGTCACCATGTCATGAAAGATAATCTATGGAATAAATGCAGCTCCTCTGCCTCCTCTCAGTGCTAACTAGAAACGACCAATCAGAGCCAGGAGGGGGGTCCTAGCGCTGTCAATCATCTTTGTGTATGTGTAGCTTATCTTATCCCCTCCAGCCTTGTGCTTTGCTACAACTTGTTCCTGTTGGCTAAATCTACCAGGAATGCTCACTTTTCCTGGAACAGTAAGTCGTTTCATTAGCCTTTGAGCAGCGGGTACACAGACATGATTAACAGCACTAAGACCTTCCTCCTGGCTCTGATTGGCTGTTTTGACCGGGACTTGTGTGTGGCACAAAGATAAATGTGGGTCCCTGTCCTGCTTAGTGGTATTTTTTATTTTTCCTCACCTTGTTGCAAGGAAAGTTTCCTGAAGGGAATAAATATAGAATAATCCTGATGAGATGAAACAAAAATCTTAGATTACTAATTACTAAAAATTCAGAAAAACTCCAGTCAGCTTAAAACAAAAATACTTCAGTTGCATTTAATTAACATAATTTGGGTCCCACCCGTTAATTTGATACAAAAATTAAAATTAGCTGTTGAGTTTCAATGTTTCTCTACTACTACAATCCAAAAATAAATTTATTTCAAGTCTTTTTTCCCCCACATCTTTCCCTGTGGTAGTAATCAGTGTTGACATTTACCAAAAAACAATTCAAAAAAAAAAAAAAAAAAAAAAAAAATTTTTTTTATTCCCCTTGATTTCAAAGGGTGTTGTAGCAAAACTTTCTC
>NW_015112785.1:401971-434266 GCF_001443285.1 Poecilia latipinna | reverse complement strand
TTTTCCCGGGGGGGAAAAAAAGGTTTTAATTTTACAAAAAAAAAAAAAAAAAAAAAAAAAAAAAAAAAAAAAATTCTTTAACTCACCCATGATCTCAAGGTGAGTGTGCAGAAAGCTTTCCATCTCATCCTGCATGGAAGCGTGGGAACGCATGGGCACTGGGAAATACCCGTAGGTGTCTCTGTTGCACACGTACATCTGCACGTCTGAGGAGGGGAGGGAGCGGAAAGAAGACAAACGATGCGACATGTGCGGGCGGATCAAAAACGCGACCAGGCAATCTCAGCTGCATTTTTCCTCCCCACCTGCCATGCGAGCAGAGTAAGCAAAGATAATGACGTCGTCCAGCGCCCAGCTGTACTCGGGGTGTGGCGGGTAGAAAGCCAACTGACTGGAGGCTTCTTTCCTCAGATCCACCAGGTAGGTGGAGTGGACCATCGGCACGGCGAAGCAGCCGCGGCGCTCCCGGCGGCGGATGGGCATGTAGGCCGGGGTGCGCTTGTAGTAACCCTGAGAAACAACATGGTTTGGATTCAATGAAAGCAATTTGCTGACAACAAAAATGGAATTAAAAATTTAAAATAAAATCTGCAGCTTCAGCTGGATAGGTTGTATGTAAATGTAAAGTAGGAAAAATAAGTATTTGATTTTCATTGTTGGTACATCTCAACTATAGGAGACAATACTGGAAATCACATTGTATGATTTTTTTATTTATTTAATTAGCATTTTATTGAATGAAATAAGCATTTAATACAACAGGAAAAAAAAAATCAATTCAATGAAGAAATTCTTAATTTATCCTAAAGGAAAATTAAATGATGCTGTGATTCAAACAACATCCTCAAAGAGGACAGAGATGCTGTGGCCAGGAGGGATCTCCAGTAGCAGTCAGTCTTGCAACGAATCTGAAAAAGCCTCTGACTGAAGATGGTTGCTGTAAGACTGACTCATGCTGAAGAGCCAGGCAAGAGAGATGATATTGAACACCAACTTGTCCAGGATGACAGCTGTTGGCAAGCACTGCTAATCCACCTCATTTGCTTTTGCCGCTCCTTTTTAACGCCGTCTGATTATGTGGTTAGAAAGTCAGGCGGATGTTCGAGTCTGGAATATGATCCACCCTCCTTCTCCACTCTTTGGTCTTGCTCTGCATCCATGAAGAGCCTCCTTTTCAGCCTCCTTGTTGCCATGGTTATGCATAGCAACTGTCCAAAACTCAAAAAAGTGAGAGCAGAAATCCTTGCAGCTGCACAGTTATCCAAAAACAGAAGGAATAATTGTCAAAAAAAAAAAGCAATGCATCAACCGAAAAAATGCATTCGGATTAAAAATACTTTATTAATTCCAGAAGGAAATTAAATGTTTAAATTAAATAAACGTCTAATGTAACATACCTATTCCAACATGCTCCCACTCCCAGTTCTAGACTTTAATATTTACAATAGAACAAAATATTCTGACACAGAAATCTTGACCAGGTTTCCATGGCAGCAGGGATTTTAGCCCTTTTCCTCCACACAGCTCTTCATCGGTTGATTTTCAGCTCCATTCATAGATTTTCTATACGGTCTGGGTCTAGAGACTGGCTAGGCCCCTCCAGAACCTCAAGATGCTTCTTCTGGAGCCACTGCTCCAGGGCACCATCATGCTGGATGACTGAGCCACGACCCATCTTCACTGAGGGAAGGAGGCTGTCGCCCAAACTCTCACATTTAAGGTCCCTGCAACCAGGCATCACGACTGGGACGCCGTTCTTGGGACTGTGCTCATCCTTCTTCTTCTTCCTCCAAAAACGCAGAATGGAGTTTATGTCAAAATATTCTAATTCGGTCTCGACTGACCTCCTGACCTTCTCCCACGTCTCCAATGGATCATCCAGATGGTCATTGGCAAACTTCAGATGGACCTGGCTGGACATGTGCACCCTGAAGAATTTAATCCATGACGGTGTAGTGTGTTACTATGGAAACCTTTGAGACTGTGGACCCAGCCCTCCACAGGTCATTGACCAGGTCCTCCCATGCAGTTCTGTCCTTATCCTCTACACTTTTTATTATCATTGATGCTCCATAAGGCCTGAATTTGCCTGGAGCACCAGACTGAGGGATTCTGACCTTCATCCAAAGGTTTCCTCCATTTGCACCAGCAGTTGTTGCCTTTTCACCAAACTGACTGACTTTTGTCCTGGAGCCCATCCTGATGCTGTCCCTGGTGTCCTTAGACACAGCGCTTCGGTCTTGTCCATGTTGGAGTCCAATTGATTCGAGTGTCTGGACAGATGTGTTTAATACAGGCACTAAATGGAGGACAGGAGGGGTTTACTGCAGGTTGGCAGGTGATCAAATACGTATTTCATGCAATAAAATGCAAATTAACTATTTAAAAAAATTAGGAGTTCACCGATTGCGTTTCTCTGGCCGATCACTGAACTTTTAAAAAGCTTAACCTGCCGATTCCAATTTTGGCCAACAGCAATTTTTTTGTCTGAAATGTTGCTCAATATAGCAAGAAAGTTGTGGAGTTGGCAACAGTGGGGTAACCATTGTGAATTGTAAAGACACAACTTGGTGGGTCGGTCTGTCAGGCAAACCTTTCTCACTGCAGAGCAAAAGAGGACAGAGGTTGATTCTTAGATCTTTGCCAAGCCAGATAAGATCGGTGGATAAGATCTGCTTCATGTGCAAAAATTGTCCGATCACCGATCTCCCAAAATTAAGGAAAGCTTGAAAAATCTGCAGTGTCTCCAATACTTATTTTCCCAACTGTGTAAAAAAAAACAACTTTTTCCTTAGGTAAAATGAGGTTGAGAAATCTAAATTATGCAAAAGTGTTTGCATATTCAAGAAAACACATGTCAGAGCTTTCGCTTAAGTAACTTATTTTAATGAGCAGAACAAGCTGGAGTTTTTATTAAAGCTAGCGTGGACAAACCCTGAAGTTACTCCTTAATGGAACATAATGAGGATGTGGGCTATCTGCACACCCGCCGAATAATTTTCTAATATCATTAAGCTTCCTCAACGCTGAACGGAGCAAAAAATTTTAGTACACCTGAGAAATAAATCGGCTATCTTAATTACACATTAATCTAGCATGACGTGGGACCAATCCTTAAAGAAACAGTGATTCATTTTCAGTTTTTAATTCCTCTTCCACAAAAATAATTTTCCTTATGGATGCATGTAAAACAATCCTCACAAAAATCCTGAATGATGTTTTGTTTTTTGCTATCAAAATAATGAGGACTTTATTTCTCTTTCATATGTCATATACTATGTTTCCCATTATTCACTAATGCCTCAAAATGAA
This sequence comes from Poecilia latipinna, assembly GCF_001443285.1. Lineage (NCBI taxonomy): Eukaryota > Metazoa > Chordata > Actinopteri > Cyprinodontiformes > Poeciliidae > Poecilia > Poecilia latipinna. Next base: position 430,954 of record NW_015112785.1, on the reverse strand, counting down.
AGCCATACTTGATAAAAAAAATCATCATAAATAAGTTTCTATCTGAAGAACCATTTAATTACTTAAAAACATAATTTTCAACGTTTTTTTAAGGATTTATTGAACCCAGTTCTAGTCCTTTAAAGCTTTTATCCTGCAACTTTTAGGCATCAAATACACACAGTCAGAGTTCTCCATTGCTGAGAGTACAGCGCCGTTTCCTTTTCTTCTTAAACAGACAGAGGCATCAAACACGTCTACAACGTGATGTCAAACTTCTATTAACTTATTTTTGAATTTTCACAACAGCTGCAGGTGTTTGTGCTTTCAAATTGCACGGCGTGTCTGAAAGCTACATAACCGTCTGCCACCGTTTACGAGTTAGACTAAAGTCTCCTGTTCAATAAACCATAAACACCAACATGATAAGCAAACCTAAACTTCTTACCAGAACCATATATATTCAATCAAATTCCCACTTTAAAATGCATTTGAAAGGGTTTAGATTTACAATTAAAATCACTTTTTTTTTTTTAAATTTGGACTTCTGGAAACAATCTGGACAAACACGCAGCTGAGTTTGACTCAGCAGTTTGACCCAGGAACAATGCTCCACAAAACCCACAAATTGGAACATCTGCGATGGGTTTGGTCTCCGTCTCATTTGCTGCTCTGTTCTCTTTCTCCTCCTCTGAAGGTTTTCAGGCACATAAAAAGGAAACATAAATCTCATCTGCCATCTGGGGAGTCTTTGAGGCTCTCGGATACATAATCTTTACAGTATGTTGGCTCTCTGTGTGCAGCGGTTCAAGAACGACGACGTGATGGGTGAGAGTGTCACATTGCAGAGAAAAATATCGCAGTGTAACATTTGAGCAGCAGCTGAACAGGAACTCTAAGAACACTTATTCTTCTTCAACTTCTATTACATAAATAAAAATATTTACACCAAGGAATCTTCTATATGCAACGAATATTTACTGAAACAGATACGCGGGACCTCGAGCGGACTAAAAAAAATTAAAAAAAACCTCTGATTACCTGCGAAGTCATCCCGCACCAGAAGTTGGAGTAAGCGGCTCTGGACTCCAGCATGGGGGCGACGATGGTCTTGTTTTCCCTCATCAGCTTCCACAACACATCTCTGTCGGTGAGCAGATTGTCACAGTCGGCCATCTACAGAGCGAAGAGAGCGGTTAAATATTTACATACAATTACTCATCAACGTGTGCGCGCCTGCAGAGAAAGCCTCCCCTCCCTTCTCTTTCTCCCCAGCAGATGACTCATCGCCGACGTGGTTTGATCACAGAGAGGGAAGCGAGCGCACAGACGCTGCGTGGATCTGCTCATCGTAATGGGTTAAAACAGGCCTTACGGGGTGTTGTTGAAGGGATATGCTATTAGTTTATGTTTTGCCATATTTTCCCTTAGTCTGTCAGAGAGCATTAACAGTCAGCATCTGCGGGGCAGCTGGGAGTCAAACAGCTGTTCAGGGCATTTTAGCCTCTTTTTCTTTTTTTGTAAAGAGGGAAGCACAAACATTTGTCCACTTCATCAACCACTATGCTTGTGCTCTGAATAAGATTGGCTTGATAGGGAATACAAAAACATTTAACTTCAAAAGAAAACCTCCACAACAATAAATGAATGAATAAATGAATGAATGCTGAAAATGTTTGAAGCACTTGGGCTACTTTGTGTACCTGTACCTTGTCCACGAAACAGAAAAAATCCAAACTCTCACTTTCAATCAATCCTGGTTTTCCAAAGTAATGCAGATTACTTTGATAGCTAGTAGAAGTTTGAGTGCCACAACTTGGCGCCAACATACCAGGAGGTAGTCGGCCCAGATCTCACGGGCAGTGTCCAGCGCTGCCTGCCGAAGTTTCATCACGTGTTCATATCGGAGATTATTCCAGTGTTTTGGCCCCACTTCGTCCTCAAAGGCACTGGGACATAAAAAGATGGGCCCATTTAAAGAAGAAAAACTAATAATAAAAAAAAATTAAAAAAAACACTCGATGTACGTTACATTACCTGTTTTCGTCATCAGGTCGCCACTCCACATAATGGTAGTAATTCTGCACCACAATGAGCCAGTCTCTCAGGATAGCTGTGGTGTTGTCAATGTTGTGATCTGTCGCCACCCTGTGGAGCAACAACAAGAGGAACTAGAACATTTCTGAAGAAATTTAACCGGGGCCTGCCCGTCGTTTGGAACCCAGCGTTCTGATGCTAAATATTAGCATATATGCTACGTTTAGCTAAAGTGATATTAATAGCATGTGGAGAATCACAAGCATGTTGATTAGCATGGACTTACTCCATTCAGTATGTTAAAACTAGTGTATAAGCTAAAATTTGCCAAAATGCTAATGTTAGCCTAAATGCTGCCAGTGACATGTGGGGCATCACTAGCATGTTGTCTTACATTGACTTCCTCCATTCAGTGTGCTAAACATGGCTAATAAATTTATAGCTAAGAAGCTTATTTTAGGAAAAAGTCCAATGCTAATGCACTAGTCCACTGCACTGCAATTGTTTGTGCTATTGTTAATGCACAAACAATGTTTCAGGCGATAAATTGTTCTTAGAGATTAACGGAGTTTACAGTGCATAAAGTTAAAATTTTGGAAATTTTTTGTTTTTAAGAATTTAAAAGGGAGAAAAGTAAAATTTGAAAAACTCATTGGGAAAAAAGTTAACAGCTTCAGGTGTAATCAGTACATTAAAAAAGTACCAATAAACTAAATTCCACTGTTATCAAAATGAGGCCAAATAACATAAAACACTGGATTATTGTAATTTGGGAGATGATAGTAGAGTTACGATCACCGGTGGGGAATCTGGAAAAACTAGATGAAATCCGGCGTAACGGCAGCCAGTCGCTAACATGAAGTTTACCAGCTGGTGAGTCACGGTGAAAACTGTTCACATATTCCCATTCCCCTAAATCACATTAAGCCGTCTTTAAAACAGGCACGAAAACATAAAACACACACCATAAGTGACACGATCGCTGCAGAGTAGTGAATTTTCACAGTTTTCATTCACCCTTTGCATCTTCTGCGAGTGAAACAAAAGCAGCTATGTAAACACAGATGCTGCTCAGCTCTTTCTTCGCCTTCTCAAAGCCAGTTTTGGAAAAAATAAAATAAAATAAAATCCAGCCACCAACCTTTATAAAAACACTTTTACACACAAACATGAAGTGATTGTGGGGAACAAATATTGATACTCTAAGTCTTTTCTTGTGCTTAAAACTTAAACTGAAGCCATTTTACACCAAACTAACATGAAGAAAACCAGATTACAAAATATCTAATTTTGCAACCAGATATTTCTGGGTAGCTGATTGTTTTCTGTCACTTCTGTTGAAATTTCAGACTTATTGTGCTTTCCCACAAATGAAAGCAGCTGTTTTACGAATCAGAACATAAAACACAGCTTATGTGTATAAATTACGACATGAACTGCATGTGTGCATTTTTAAAAACTCGCAAAATACAATAAATCAGCAAAAACTAGGACTGGGCAATAAGGATTTAGAAATTTAATGTGATATTTGAAAAGCATTCACATTTGAAATGGGCTTCTTTATCTAAGTGGGATTGAAACTGCACATATTAACTGCATTTCATCAAATTTTCAAATATCGTGATATTTATTGATCCTCTTACGGAGCCAACCGTGGAGAAAATAGTAAAATTAACATTTCTGATAACATTGTCAAGGGGTTTATTTAACGCTAATTCATAGAGAAAACGATAAATCGAAATTCTTACAGGAAATTTTTCACGATAAATGATAAACAATACAATAAATGCCCTCCACAAGCAAGAGTTACTTCGCGAACAAATTACTTCATTTTGACCTGCTGAAGTGAATTTAGAAATAATTGTTAAGCAGGAAATGCCACAACACTAGTTTATAAAAACTATGACACCCATAATAACCAATATGTTTAATTACTTTACCGTAAGTTTCTGTTTTCAAATAAAATAACCAGGCGCCCCGTTGTCAGCTTGGGATCTTATTCCTTATTACGCTCTTGTTATAAAGAAACCTGTTGTGTATCTGGAGGTTAAACGATCCGTAGGACAAATGCAGCTCCTTCTTTTTTCAGTGCCAGCTGTGTCTCTAACACGGTTTGACAGAATATTTTCTCCTTGTGACTTCAAAGAAAAGGTGAAGGAAACTGTGCTCAACGTGTGTGAGGTACTCATCTTGAAACTCCTTAGAGATGCTCTCAATCAGCACAAAAGCTGCCAATTTACTTCAGTTTCTTTAAAGTGCAAACAAAATGTTTTAATGATTACCCAGGAGAGTCGAGACGGTTAAATTCGGTCAAAGTCTTGTTGATTAGAGTGTAGCCACCCTTAAAAAAAGGGGAGGGGTGGTGGGAAAATTTGCCTGAAAAAGCGAGGCATTCGTCTACTGTCTGTGTTATGATAACAAATCCCAATGCGTGTTGGAGGGACGGGCAGCGGCAGCGAGAGCCGGCGAGTGAAAGAATGTGTAAAAATGACAGAAATGGATTTCCTCCCGAGCCTGTCACGTAGTGAGTGACAGCCAGCGTGCTGCTGCTGTTCGTTTCCCATGCGTCTGTGGCAAGTTAACACAGCGGTGTCATCTCCACGCCTACGTGTGACCGACTCCGCAATCCGTCTTCTTCGCTGCATCCGTCTAGCTCTCAGCGTGCTGGCAGGAGCGTCTGACTGCTGAGAGGTTTTCAATGTCCAGAGGCAGCGATTTAAAAACAAACACACACACACACAAAAAAAAAAAACTGAGTGTCTTTTGAAGAGTAAATATTTGGGATTGGAGAACTATGCCTAACGGATATGAGAGCTGAAACAAGAGACAGAGAGAGGATTGAAACTGATTTTTGAACTGGCATCAGTCATTGTGCGTGTCACAGCAAAGCCCTCTGGGAGTTTGCATGCTGGTCGGACTCTGCTGCCAAGCGTTCCTTCTCAACTTGTCACACTGATGTCTGCAGGTAGATTTCTTTCTTTCTTTTATTTTGTCTTCCTCCATCAAAAGGAAATAAAAGAAAAAGTTTCTTGCAGAACTATTCACACACCTTAAACTTTTTAACATTTGCTGATGTCACAACCACAAAACGTCCGCATGCTTCACGAGGAGTTTGTGATCACAAAGTGGAATACATGCCACGAAAGTTAAGACCATCGATAATTTGTTTTAAAGAACTTAAGATATTTCAAGGTCAATTTTCTTTAGATACATAAAATTAAGACTTTTTATGGATGCGCGGACGCCCTTTTTAGGGTCGTTGTCGTTTAGTCTGGTTTTAATTTCGGTCTCGTCCGACTAGGGCGCCTTCTTCCACACTTTAACTTTACAGAACAGCTATGTTTATATGTTGAGAACACAGTTTAACACTAAAGTCACTTCTCAAGGAAACTGATTTCTCCGGATTTTAATCAGGGGCACCAGAGTAAAGGAGGCTAAATACAAATGTCTGGCACACTTTTTAGATTTTTTTGTTAGAAAAAAAACCTAAAGCACATATTTTTCTGCATTCTGCTTCTCTGTTCTTGTTTCTTGCAGCAGGAGCATAACAAAATGTCTGTATGTGTCATGAAGTTAACCACCTAAAAGGTCACGACCCCTTGACATAAACTGTGAAAGAAGAGCTCAACATAAACATTGTCGTTTGTTACAAAAAGATTTACAGAAAATTGGGAAATCAAGCTCCAACTTAACACCTATTTGTGTCATTTAAACAGTTTTTAAAAATCCTTAGAAGTAAAATTCAAAGTCAGAACACAACTTCCTCTCAGAGCTTTTTTCTTTTCTTTTTTTTTTGCGCCCATGGTTTCCTTGTTAATCCCGCTGGACCATGAAATAGAAACAGATTCAACCTGTCAGGTGTGATTGCTAATGAAAAGATTAAAACATTACACAGGTCTTTTTTAATGGAAGAGGAATAAATAAATAAAAAAAGAAAGAAAGCAGAAAAAGGGAAGTGAGAGAGCCTGAATCAGGAGAAATCTGTGCAGGATGACAGAACGCCCCGGAGCGAAGCTGGAAGAGTTTGAAACTCAGGTGCTTATTTTAAATAAGTTCTGATTCTAGTTCAGACAAGAGGACGGGTGTGTGGAAGGGGGAAGGAAGGGGTCTGGGTATGAGGAGAGAAGGGGAAAAAACGAAGGGGGGATGAGGGGATGATCTTCTGTGACTGAATGGAACTTTTCACGGGCACGTCTCTGCAGGCGGAGGCCGCCTCATGGGTCCCGTTCTCCGGGCAAACTGCTCCACGCCCAGCGGAGAGGAAAACTCCACTGAACGTATCAAATATAATCAATCATTATTTGATTTGTGCGAATAAAGTGCACGTGCTTTCTCCACAAGTAACCGACTGTCCTAACATTAAAGTTGTCAGCGTTCATTGACAGCGTCTCTCAGCTACTCCCCGTTACATAAATTAAACTAAAACATATATTAACGTTTAATTGCATCAGTGAAACTCACCACAGCGCTAAGCGGTTCTTCGGGTAGTTCAGCCGCTCGACGGCTCCGAGGAACAGCGGCAGAGAGTGGGCCGAGTTGCGGCAGACCAGCGCGATGACGACCCTGGGAGCCAGGAGCGGCGACTCGGGGCTCCAGCGCTCCTCCGGGAAATAACCCCAGCCCGAGCCCGGCAACAGAACGAACAGCAGGGCAAGCAGCAGCGAGGTAACCCGGAGCATGGCAGGGAGGGGAGAGAGAGGGAAAAAAAGACGTAGCTGACGCGGCAGAAAGTGGTAGCCAGAGAGGGGGAGACAGGGGATGCAGAAGCAGAGGAAGCCGTTGTCTATGCCGACATGGCGGAGGGTCTGGATTTAAAGGGGAAGGACAGGGCCGCGTCAAGGAGAACTCACTGTCACTTTAATACCATTGTAATATATTATATAATCCACCGTGTTCACGGGTTATAGTGAAAAACATTAATAATAACATTCAAATTCAGAAACTCTTACGACGGAAACCCCCCTACGTAAATTAACAACAAAAAAAAATTATTTATAATTTCCATCTCGAGCGCCTCAGTTCTTCTTTCCCTTTAAGAACAAACCCAGCACCAAAACTCAGGAAGCAGACGGATCTGAAAACCAGAATGTTCTGTTCTGGGGAACGCTTTGAAAAACCTTTGGGGGGAACGTTCTTTTTTCGCCCCATTTTACCCAAAAGTTTAACCTTTGAATAAATAAAAATGCTGCCAATGCCAATTATAGCTTTAATAAGTTGCAAAAGGTTTGTTTTTAGTAGGGGGTGGGGGGAAGAGAGACATCCTTCAAAATATCATAAAACAAACATACTTCAAGTAAAGAATAATACTCTTTTTGTCTTTATCTATATTTCATTTTTAAAAAGATAAGTAATTTTCCTCCTCCCAATAATCTATGGGAAAATCTTAATTTGCATTACAGCAATAAAAAAAAACCCAACAGCATTATTTTGACATATGAGAGTTTAAGAGAGACCATGATGCTTGCAGCTGTGATTTGCATTGTGTTATATTTTTACTGCTTCCTGTTCTGCAGTTCCTCTCTGGCTCTGACCAACTCCGCTCCACGAAGCAGCACATGTTTCCCTGAGTTGTCCAATGTGTCCTCCCTGTCAGACAGAGAGCTGCAGAGTCTGACGAGGAGCCTTCACACTTGTAGCCTGGTGTGTGTTGGCACACTCTGTGGGGCAGCTCTTCATGGTACACCAGTTCAGAAATAAGATCAGAGCTGGAGCCGCTCGGCCAGTTGGTGCAGGCTGGAGAGGGATGAAGGTCTGTGGCAGGCAGTGTCTCGTCTCTGCAGCACAAAATAAAACAAACAAAACAAAACAAAAAAAAAACCACAGTGTGGAAGCCAAAAAGACCGGATAGTTACCAAATCATTTAAGAGTTTGTTCATCATTTCGCAAACTTTACCAGCACAGGTTTTTTTCTCAGGACGGAGTTAAACGGAAAGGCAAGATTTGACAAGTTGAATTCAATTAAAAAAAATCACACACAGACACAGAAAGCTCAAGAGCCAACTGGCTTAAAATGGAGCATACATTTCAAAAACACAAATCTTACCAAGTATATTTGTCTCCGTTTCTATTGCCATTATCTTAAGACATTTGAAATAACACAAAAATAACTGACAAGTAATATTTCAGTGTAGGAGCTTGTTTCAAGTCAATAATTATTGAATATTGATATAAAGTACTCGTTCCACTGGCAGATTTCTTCAATCCTATTTTTCCCATTTTAAAAATAAAAAAAATATCTGTCAGTGGAACTAGTACTTTTTCACCAATATTGAGGAATTATTTTAAAACAAGTTCCTACATCTTGTTGAAAATGTATCTGTCAGTTAGTTTTGTCTTATTTCAAGAGTACTAAGACATTTCCACTAAAAATAAGGCAAAAACACTTGGTAAGATCTTCTATTTTTTATAAAAACAGAAAACAGAAATGTGTTTTAACATTTAGATTTAACAAATAATTTCCAAAAAAAGTGAGAATACTTTAAATCTACTGTAAATTTGTAATTTCCTTTACACTAATCAGGTTAAAGACCATAAATACAAGCACAAATATCTCCAACCGGACACCCTTTAGGGACTTGTACCTCCATCATAATCTTTACAGATTAGGATGTAATCTGTAGAGATTATCAATGAGCTTTTGGTATAATTGTAGTTGGATACCGGACCTGTCTGCAGGCAGATTTGGTGAACTTCGACTTGGTTTCCTCCAGATCTTTTGCACACAGTTTACAAACTTCAGTAGGCTTGATGTCGGAAGCCATTCCTGAAGATTAATGCTAGCCTGACTTCAAAGTCTCTTCTTAATAACGGTTTCCATCTTTCTCCGGCTGGAAAGCCAGGCGTTTCATCCGTCTGACTCAGACTATGTTCCTTTGGATGAAAGAATGTTGGATTGAAAGGTCACCATGCAGCTTTCTTCCTGTGTTTAACCAGATCCAGGACTAGAGCCAGCAGGTAGCTGGTTCTGTCTAAAGACCCAATTTGGTAGAAAGGGGGAGTTAAAAAAAAAAAAAAAAACATCCACTCAAGCACGACATGACCTGGAGGACGCTGAAACGCCAGCGTCAGTTTCCAGAGTAAGGTGAGACGAAGAAAGAAGTCTCTTCTTCAAACTGTAAACTTTCAAGCTTTGCTGAAATGTCTTATGATCAGACAAGGCAAAAATTGAAAACGTTTTGAAGAGTCAAAGTAAGATGTTCAATCAAAAAAAGTTGCATGACAATTGACAAATGAGATGAATATAAAATGTTTGGGAGCAGGGATGAGGGAACCGCCGCAGACCGGAGCTTTGATGTCGTGTTGGTAGTATGTTTGCCCAGCAGGTCTGTTCTTCACAAGAGCCGGTAGCCAGTCAGACACTCTGGGTTACTGTAAGGATGCTGTATGAAGACAGGAAACTCTGCAGGTAGGACAGTCCCAACAAGCCAGTCTGTCCTCTGGCTTACCTGAAACACACACATACAAAATCACCCCATGCGGTTAAAATAATAAATCTGTGCACATTTATCTGTCTTGAAGGCGCTCACCTGTAATGTGCTGACACATGTCACACACTAACGCACAATGCTCAGGTACGGAGGAGCAGACGTGGCAGCCAGGAAGGACGAACTCCGTCTTGCAGCTCCATCCACCTTTAAACAACCTGGTGTGCTCAAAGATGAAACGTTGAAGACACCGCATGAAGCTTCAGTGGAAGACCCAAATGCAGATCCAGTCTTTACCTCTCTGGCGTTACGGCTTCCCCACTGCAAAACCGCTGCAGACCTGCAGGTGGCAATATGACCAGATCCCATCCATCCATCGGGCTTCCTGAACCAGTGCCGTGGTTGAGTTTTATGTGCCGTAGGGATACGTTTCTGATTTGAGATACTCGGGAAGGACGTGACTCACGGCTTGCTGAGTGAGAGGGCGGGACTCAGAGGACTCTGTGTGTTTCCTCCTCAAATGTTTCAGCAGATGAGAGCAGTAACGATGCTTACAGAGAGGAGTCAGATTACCCAGGATGTCTGTAACACGCTCTGTTGAAAACCAGTGGGGGCAAAAATTCAGAACACAAAGAATCCGATTTGTTCAATTGGGTAGCGTGAAGTCAACGGAGACGAAAGTTGAAGTTTCCGAGATGAAAGTTTAGAACTTTAAATCATCTGCTTTGGTTTCGAGTCCGTTACCGCATAGTTTTCCTTCCCTCATTGACAAGTGGACAGTGAATAGCAGACTAATGAAGCATGGATTTTTCCTGCACGATTTTACAAAATACTAAACCTCTTGGAAAGCAAACTGAAGACAGACCAGCTTATTCCGCTTTATTTCAGTTTGAGTCGATGGGATGAAATGTGCTCAAAAAGTAAATTTAAAATAACTAGTTGACTTCAAAGGCATGACAGGACTCAGTGTTCCCCCACACGGCCTGAGGTTTCACACATTTTACAAGAAATATCTTCAAAATCAAATCAAAAAACGTATCCATTTCATCTACTCGCCATTTACTAAGTCAGATAGGGTATTATTATTATGATACATTTTCAAGGGTGGCTTTGTGGTCACTCACGTTAATTGAAATGTGTCTTTAAATATGCTTCGCATCTAAATAAAATCTGTTCTGATAAAAAAAAAAATTGTAGAAAATAAAAAGATGAAAGACGCCATTTTTGCCCCCAATCATTTACTGCATTTCACCTTAAACTGGTCAACGGTTGATGCATCCGAGCAAAGAAATATGAGCCACACGAAACTGATCTGCCTCATGAGTTCAGGATCTGAGCAGCTCAGAGTGTTAAAGGCCAACGAAACTGGATCCATACAGAGGAGTTACATGTCAAACAGCAGAACTTTACGACCAGCCGACCTCCGTGAAAAGTCATGGAAGAGGAGGACGCACTCTGAATCACAACAGCGAGAATTACAAGCAAACTTTTTCCATTTTCTCTTTGCTTAGTGAATAATTACACATCGAAATCTGTAGTGTGTGGTTTGTACAGTTAAAGTAACTTTACAACCTGGTGGAAAATAGATAACTCATATTCAGACCTGTTTATTTTTCTTTTACTACGACACAGACGCAGTTGGCAGGAAAAGGGACGAGCTAAGTCCTAATTAGGAATAAGAACACCTGTGAATCATAGCGTTAAAGAAGACAGATCTTCGCTGCTGGGTGATGCACGGCTTCATCTGGTCAGATGAGAAGACTGAAAGCAGATATTCTGTTATTCAGCCTCACTTCTGAACAGATGCATGCCAGCCGACCACCGTACAATCCCGACACCAGGACGCTTGAGTGCGCCTCCCATTTGCCATTCTCCAGTTCCCAGCTTCCCCCTGGCCGCTTCATTCTGACAAACTAAACTGTCTTCATATCTGTCAGAACTGCCATGAGTGACCAGGCTGCTTCTTTTTCTTCTTCTTCTTCTCTGCCCCTGCCCGGATCGAAGGCTGTTTTTCCCTCACCGCTTGCGTCTGCAGAATGTTGCGAGGAACACGACGAGTACCTGTCCTTGTTCTGTCTGGATGACTTGGAGCCCTTGTGTAAACACTGTGCAGCTGACAGCCACGCACGCCACAGGGTTTACCTTTCAGCGGAGGCCGTGACCGACTGCAAGGTAGGAATCTGGAATTTGGTGCCGCTTGTACATTTAACCTCGACCTTTGACACTTTAAGCTGCATGCTTACGAGAAAGCATTGTAAGTAAATCTTTTAGGAATAGAAACAAGGTGTTGACATGGAGTTGGAGGTTTAAATAGGAAGAAACATTTAAACATTCAGGCTTTACACCCTAATCAGGATGATACTAGCCTGGTAAAAACCAGATCCTTGTTCTAGGCTTTGCTTCATACAGCTGGTCTGTTGAGAAATTATTTCTTTCTGGAGGTGTGGACTGGGTTGAGGTGTTAAATTTTACCCAGTCTCTAACCTCTGTCCATGTGGTATGATGCTATGAAGCTTACCGGACCTTGCCTGTGCTGTAAACAGCCATCCTCCAATGCGAAGAGAGAAGTGCCGAGCCGAACGGAGACGGCTGCTAATGCTAACTAAATGTTTGAAAGTGTGGCCAAAACGGTCTGAGAAGCTTTGTTCACTTCCTCTGCTGTCATTGCTAAAACTACAGGCAAGCTACAATTGTAAAACAGCGTAGAAAATCGACATCATCGCTCATGACTTCTCCTTCTGTTCGCTAGAGAAATCCACTTCAATTGGAGAAAGCCCAGACGGAGCAGTGAAGTGAAATTAGAATCGAGCTGAACTGCATAATATGATACAGTTGCTTAGTTAACATGCAAATCAGAAAAATCAAAAACAGCAAAAAGAATGTCTCAAAAAAAAAAAAAAAAATATATATATATATATATATATATATATATATATATATACAACAGTAAACAAACGGATGCACACACCTGAATCAGTAAATGGCGTTAAAGTGGTCCGTGGTCCGTTTGTTGTGGTCTAAGGACGGAGTCATATCGTTTCTATCGCAACACGTGGGAATGATTTCCTGTGGCGTTCAGTTCTTCACTGAATGAGCTCATGTGATTGGCCAGCACAGTTACAGAATGTTTAAAACAGTGGCGGTTCTCACTTGACTCAGGCCCTGGGCGAGTCCGTCCCTCTGCTCCCCCCCTCCAATTTATAACATTAAAAAAAGAAAACATGACTCTGATTGTGGACATGAGGAAGTTTAGATGACAAGTTATTTCCATGCTGATTCATTGCATGTTCTTGTGTCCTTGTTGACGCCTAACTTTACTGTTAATTGACACTTATACCCCAGGAAAACAAAAAGTAAATTGTTATTAATGAAAGTTTACTAGAAAATGTTTGTTTTTGTTTTTTGCTTTTTTCTTGGCTGCTGAAATAAAAGACGAGTTCATTTTATGTGCTTTTCTTCCCTCGACATGACTGGCACTGTATTTATTCTAGACTATGTTTTCAATGTCAATCTTTATCTTACACCTTTACTTCGACAATATCCCAAATGATAAAATAAAAAAAATTGTTAAATTAAAATGGAAACAGACCTTACCCCAGAAAGCAATAAAACAGATTACGAAGTGCTGAGAAACAGAGCAGCTGGCATGAATTGACTTTTCCCCTCATGGACACCAGCTCATCAGACGACTGCCAACCAGAATGTCTGAGCGCTGGTATCTCAAGTCACAGCAGCCATGATGCCAGAAAGCCAAACCAAACATTTGCAAAAGTCATCAAAGTGACAGAAGAATTGCCAGAAGCGCAGAGTCTTACATGATCTGTCTGTCCCCCCCCTGCGCCCCGTCTTGAGGCCCTCTCTGAGTGTTGTGTACTTTTTCCTCCGCCTGCTTCCTGCAGCCACATCCGGCAGATGTGTAAACAAGGAGGATTCTTTACAGGCCTCCATAAAATTTCTGGTGAATATGCATTTTCTCCTCCAAACAGATGCTGCCTTGTTTAAATTTAACGTGGCCCTGATTTACTAAGAGAGAATGTTCACAAATTATACTTGGCCGGTAATCTAAGTGGTCGTCTTTGCTAAAAATTTGGCTCCACAAGGATTTCATCACCAATTCATCACCATTTAATCTTTGAGCGTATCTCTGGGATCCACTATAAATAATCAGAATTGTTATTTTTAGATAATTTAGTGCTTAGATCAGTACCGAGACGCAACCAACAGCCGTGTAACTCTGATCTTATAACACTAATGAGTCATAAAGTTTATGAAGCACAACAGCTAATCTTTCTGTACGATTTGTCCACATTTGCTTGTCTGGAAAATGTTACGACCCTAAATTATCAATGAGTCCTATTAAAACCGAAAGGAGCTAATGCTAGCTTAGCATAGTGCAGTGTTTCTCAACCCTGGTTCTCACCGCCCCCCTGTCCTGCATGTTTTAGGTATTTCCCTTCTGCCACACACCTGAATTGTATCTCTCGGTGATTAACAGGCTTCTGCAGTATTTCATGGTCATGCAATCATTTGAATCAGCTGTTCTGGAATAGAGGCACATCAAAAACATGCAGAGCAGGGGGCTGTGAGGAGCAGGATTGAGAAACACTGGGTTAGTGTATTGTTGCTGTATGTGGTGAGCCAGGCAGTTCATTTCATGATCCAGCTAACTGTTGTCCAGGAAAATTATAATTCATTTCATAAGTCATACTTTATATGTGTAGCCTGGGAACACAGATATATGACTACATCTTTGGGATTTAAACTTCAGATATTAAGATGTTCACATATTAAGTTTAAAATATTTCAGATTTCAAATTTTAAGGGTCATAGTGTGACCCTTTAGGGTCATGTTTTGCTGTGATCTTCTGGTTTTGGCTGTGTGTGTGTGTGTGTGTGTGTGTATGTCAATCTTGAGGATAAAAACATAAAAGGCCTTTTGAGAAAAAAAAAGGAATATTCAAAACCAATTTTGAAGCAGCTCAGTAAAGTCAATCACCTTTTCATATTAGGTGGCTAGAATGTATTTTAACTTTAGATATCTGTATTTTTTTTGTCTCAGTTGCACTTGAAGTTCAGTATATGACCTCTTTTTGCTTTGTGTATGGAAAAAGAGTTTTTCTTTTGTCAACAAAGCTGATCAAGTTTTAGTTAGGTATTGTACATAATCTTTTCTAGAAATCAAATCTGCTTCATTGACCATGAAGCAGATTTGATTTAATCTGGTGGGAAATGTCTTATTTGTATAAAATTTATCATTTTTTGCTTTAAAATGTTGGATTTCTTTATAAAGTAATCAAATGCAAAGTCAGAAACTGCATTTTAATTATTTCCAAAACAAGTTAATCGTATGTATTCTATCCATAAAGCCTGGTTTTAAAGTTATTCTCCCTTCCAACACTAGGAGGAGCTTAAAACATCACTAACCGGATTAGACGTGAAGATTAAAAACTTCAAAGACGTAATGCAGGCCTGCAGAGCGGCATCCAAGTGCAACCAGGTGCATCTAACAGTAAAACAACAACAACATATTTCTTCACCTGTCTGCGTGTGTAAATAAACTCTACTTTTAAAATCTTTTTTAAGACTAATTTCCACCTCACAGAGGAGATCATGAAGGAAGAATTTGAGAAACTTCATCAGTTCTTGAGAGAGGAGGAAGCAGCCAGACTTCATGCGCTGATGGAGGAGGAGGAGGAGAAGAGCAGGAAGGCTGCAGAGAGGATAAACCGACTAAACGAGGTGATGACATCTCTGGAGGACAAGATCCGGCTCACTGAACGGGAGCTGCGTGCCGGGGGAGAAGGAACTGAATACTTACAGGTTACGTAATCAAATTGTGGTTTTGTTTTTTTTGGCGGTTAAAAAATTAACAAAAAAATAAATAGAAATAAATTTATCTCAAATCAATTATTTTTCACAGGAATACCAAGATACATTGAGTAGGTATGAGGATTTATCATATTTTGTTGATCCATATAAGCAGCAAAAAAAAAAAAAAACCACCACCATATGATTTTCCGTCCATGTTTACTCACTGCAGCACATGGTGCGGTAACGCCAAGCCGGAGAGGATTCACAGGCCTTTAATCAACGTGGCAAAACACTTAGGCAACCTCCGACACGCCGTTTGGGAGAAGATGAAACAAATCGCCCCCTATAGTTAGTGACCTCCCACGCATGCGCGTTCGTTCTCTCTACGGTCTGCTCCGCTTCCCCGCTTTTGATGTCAAATACCCGACGTCTTCCAGCTCCGGTGACCCTGGATCCCGGAGCAGCAGGCCGGGCTGCGGGGGCGTCGTCTTCAGAGCTGAGCCGGTTCCATGTCACCGCTGGACCCCGGCAGAGCGCAGAGCAGCTCATAAACGAGCCCGAACACCTCCACCCGCATCCCCGCATCCTGGCAAGAGAGGGCTTTGACACCGGGGTGCACTGCTGGGACGTGGAGGTATCTACATGCTGCAACCTAACCCGAGTGAAGCTGAGTGATTCTTCAGTTCAGACAAACCTGGTGCTAAACGTTTGCGCAGCAAAAATGTTCGTTTGTGCAGCTGTCATTTTAAAGATGTTAAGAAATGTTACCCAGAGGTCATGAAAGGTCAACCAGCCCCTCCCCCCTCTTCCTTCTTCCAATCAGATAAATCTGGTGTCAATCGACTCGCCTGCGTTTGTGCTGCTTTGGCTTTGAAGATATGAATGAAATTTTACAGGTCACTTTGGCTGGTTGACCTCTTAACCTTTCAACTTTCACTAATGTCTTCAAAGCCAAAGCAGCACAAACGCAGTCGAGGCAATTGACACCAAATTTGGCTGGTTTGAGGAAAGTGGGTGGGGCTGGTTGACCTCTCACGACCTCTGGAAACTTTTCTTAATATCTTTAAAATTACAGCGGCACAAACGTTTGACACAAGTTTTGTCTGATTTGAAGAAAGTTGGGGGGAGGCCAGCTTCACTCAGGTATGTATAAGCTCACATTTCCACTGCGAGGCATGTGGTCACCTTCCTAAAATAATGCCGTAAAAGCATTTGCTAAAAAGTAAAAAAAAAAAAAAAACACTTTTGGCAAAAAATGACTTGGGCGATAAGGTTATGAAGGTGACAATGTGTGTTTTTGTACAGTTGTGTTGTATGTTTACATTTTTAAACAGCTTCTAAATAATCAGTAGCTTTTAAAAGCTTTCCTTTTGACATTGGATGATGTTTCACTCTTTATCTGTTCACTTCTTCCACCAAAACCAAATATTGTGCAGCATGCTTAAAGACAGAAAATGCAAACCCTGAGAAGGTATCCGCAGCAAATTAACAGCATTTAAATATCATGTCTTTGAAAAATCACACAGATATCCAGCAAAGACCCGACATGAGAGGTGCATCATCATCTTTTTTTTTTTCCCCAAGAGAATCTCTCTTAATGATGAGATTGTTTCTCTGATTGCCCCAAGGTCCAGGGGAATAAAATGAATGGACATAAAAGCTACATCAGAAAATGAAGAGATTAAACAAAAAAGCATAGATAATACAATATGAAACCAGGAAAGAGGAGAACATTAAAACACGAGTAACGAAATGTCAAAAACGTTGGTAAAAATTAAAATCTGTCAGAATTAGACAGATTGAGCTGGCTTTGTGAGCTTTAAAGTTTTGACTAAACATGCTGTGTTTTTACACGCACCGTTCAGCAGAAAGGAGAGTCGGTGCTGAATAGATTCGTGGGAGTTCTGGAAAAGTTGTTTTTGTAGGAACATAATTGATCTGTAACATCTGCCCTGATGGGAGGAGCTGGGACAGGTTTTATCTTGTTTTAGAAAAACCCCTTTGATAATATTTTCCCCCGCACATCCTGTGTCGCTGGTCACCTCGTGGTAACTCCATTCTGATCATTTCCTTTTCCTGATTTCCATCACAGGCTGGAGAAGCTTTGCAGAAACTTTGGTTCAGCTGGAATATGAAGCCACCAGGCTGTTTGTCAGGAGGACGTCTATAGAAACAGATTCTGAGGGAGGTTAGCTAGTTTAAAAACTTAAACTATGTGTTTTGTAGACATAAATATAATTTGCCAGCACGGAAGAGGCGGATACGCAACTGTGACTCTCAAAATACAACACTCCACTGCTCCTGTTTTGACATATGCTGAAGTGAGATAGGACTTCCTTGCGGTCCTAAGATCTCCATTTGGTGTTCAAAAGCAGGATAAACATTTCACTGCCAGGTTCTGAATCAAACTGTTACGTGAAATTTTGCAAACAAGGCTTTATTTGAGGGTTTTGATGGGAAAACAGCCATGGTTGCAAAGAGCAGGCGGGTCAACCCTGCGGCACTCCTGGCACATTTTACCAACAGAGAAAGTCCAGAAAATAGACTTGGTACCAATAAGTGACGTGTTAACCAGGAGGACATTTAGACAATCTCACGTGCAGCAAGAAATAACGATTCTTTCTGAACTTTTAGGCTAAAGGTTCATCTTTCGTCTCTCAGGTTGGGGAGACCAACAGATGGACAGTGGGTGTAGCCGCTCAGTCAGCGCTGAAAACCGTCACATGTGAAGCATCTCCAGAAGCCGGACTCTGGTGCATCAGGCTCAAGGACGGAGAGTACCAAGCTCTCACGACTCCCACTCAAACCCTCGACGTCGGCACCTCACGCCGCCTCAACAGAGTCCGAGTAAAGTTGGACCTCGAAGGAGGGGCGGTGACGTTCGTAGATGCTGACACGGACGCGCCTCTTTTTACCTTCACGCATTGTTTCGCAGAAGCAGTCTATCCTTACTTTGAGGCGTCGTCTGCAGGTGGAGGCGTTGCAGTGCGGGAGCAGAGAGTGAAGATCAGCTTGGAGTCGGAGGATCGGCCCGCAAAGGGCAACTCTCCCACAGAGAACGGTACTACAGCAGAGATAGCGAGAGAAACGGACGCCGAGAAGAAGTCGGCCGAATTATGTTGTGCGAAAAAGGAGGAATCAGGAAAACCTGAAAGAAAGGAGAAGACACCAAACGCCAGACATGTTAAGAAGCAGAGCAGAAAGAGCAGGTTTAACGTGAGCTACCATGTTTCACTGAACAAAGCCCTGAGTGATGCCAACTAGTTTAACAATAACCTGTTCTTATTAATAATGGAGAACCAAATCGCAGTTTTATACTCTTAGACCTAGTTTTATCAGAACAAGAATCCAGAGAATCCCTACTAGTTTATAAATGTGGAGTACTTTTTTTTCTTTTATTTTGTTTGTATTTCCTCTAATTCATGTGAAGCACTTTGAATTGTCTTGCTGCTGAAAATGTGCTGTAGAAATAAAAATCGCCTTACCATCACTCACCGTGGAAACCTCAAATAAATCTAAGTGCAAACAGTGATAAAAGAAGAGAGACAAATGTGATAAAAAATAAGATCAGGTGCAATATTTTACATTGTGCAAATATAATTAGTTTCTTTGTTCTGGAGTAAAACTACCAAATGAAATGTAGGTTGATCTAGAGATCTTTAGTTGATGCATTTTAAGATCGGTGTGTAAGAAGTTTCTCAAACATTTTATATACATTTATTTGAAAAATCAACAAGGTTTCCATCGCACAATGGAGTTTTCTTAAAATAGTAATAAAATATACAGCCGACTCTATGGGTGCCCTCTTGTCTCAGAGAGAAACTTTGCCCTCAACGATCGCTTTACACAATTCATCATCAACGGCCTCGTAGCGTCCGGCCCGGCTGTTCAGAAAATAGATCTCCTCCCCCGTGTGTTGTGGCTTAAAGCTTTCCTTCTGCAGGCGTGTTTTTTGAATTTTAAATGTACCTGAGAGGGAAAAATAGAGGAAAGAGTTTGTATTTCAGCTCTTTTCGAAACATGTGTGAGTCCTTGAATTGCCGCCTCACCTGTAGTGTCCACAGATGGCATGAGTCGCAGGAAGACGGGTCGCGCGTAGGAGGGAAGGTGTTTTTGTACGGCACTCAGAAACTCATCAAGGTCCAAACCGGCTCCCGTGTGAGCGATGGCTGCCATGCCGGCTTTGCCCTCCACGCCTGCACAAACGCAGGAGGCTCTTGAGTTTTCAGGTTTGGCTTCGTTTGTAGGTGTCGTGTGTGTGTGTGTGTGTGTGTGTGTGTGTGTGTGTGTGTTTTCCCCGTCTCATCGGTACCTGGAACAGACACTCCGTAGACGGCTACGTCGGTGTGTCCCAGCAGCCCGCTGAGGACCCCCTCCACCTCTGTGGTGGAAACGTTCTCCCCCTTCCAGCGGAACGTGTCCCCGCTGCGGTCCCTGAAGTACATGTAGCCGTATTCATCCATCACCAGCACGTCGCCTGGTGGACACAAAACGCAAAGATGGAAAAGAAGGAATCAGGAATTTCATCCGTGAAGTAGAAATCGAAGATAATTATCCTTCTGAAATAACAGAGTAAAAGTGGCTGGATCGATCCAAAAATACCGATAATATCGATACCAAGTTGGTATCGGTATCGGATCGATACTTTAGATTTGGATTCTATCTTTTTATTTTATTTTTGTATCAGTGTCTCAGCTCTTCCTCAAAAAAGATTTTGTTTTGCTTTGCTCTCAAATGATATTTTTTTCCCCCCACTTTATTTAGGAAAAATGTACACAAATCATGTTATTAAAGTATTTATTAGATATCTATAAACTTTGTCCAGATTCTGTCCAAGGTTTGAACAAAAATAATTCAAAGGTTGAATAAAAAGCATCATTGTCAGTATTGGTATCATGCATACGGACCCTGTATTTGGTTGGTATTGGATCGATGCTAAAGTACCTCTGTTACGGAGACTTCCACGTCCTGTTCGTGCCTCTAGTGTCAGAATTCATATTTTATTGTCAGACGCAACGATTTAGAAAACCCCAACGTTTGATTGTAGTACATTCAGTCTGATATAATGATAGCAGGGGATGTTGGCATTTGTTCAGCTTTGCTGCAGACTCCAGCTGGAACCCTGTGTTTTGTTTTGGTTAGCCGAGTCTAAAAATAGGCTTTTTCAGCTACAAACACCACAGGTGGGTTTGGACGTGGACCAATGGATGAGATTTGGAAAAGCACATCATGTCCATGAGTAAGTACAGGGAAGGTTTTGTGATGCTGGTTTTATTTTTATTTTTTTATATTTATTCCAAAACCCTGGGGAACCTTACTGGAGGTGAATGGTTCATGATTGGATCGTTCACTACAATAATAAGCCAATCGGAAAACTGTGACAAGACGGCGCCAAGAAGTAGAATTAAACACCAAGATATTTCTAAATTGTTCAGTGCCAGATTATGTTTCTGTTGTATTTTTTTTTCTCTTTTCAAGCTGGCACTGCAGAGCCACTTGCAACAAACTATAAGCTTTCATTTTTTTGTTAGAAGGTTATCCAAGTCTTAGGAGGGGAAAAAAAACACCATTAGAGAATCTATTATTAAACATGTCCCGTTCTTCCAGTCACGGGGAGCTGAAGCCCGCCCTATCTTGAGCTGACCAGCAATCGGAGAACACAGATGAATTGTCCTTGTGTCATTTTTACACCTCTGCGCGTGTCGCTGCAACGTCTCCTCCAGCTTCCTTATACTGAGAGCCTTTGTTTGGAGACGGCAAGGCTAGAAACCAGACCCCAGACGTGACATCATTATTATTCAGAGACCGACACGCGGACCGCGTGCAACATGCCTGAGACGTAAGCGGAGTCTCCCATCTGGAACACATGGTGAGCTATTTTCTGACTGGTCGAGTCCCGATCAGCGTAGCCGTCGAACCGCCTGAGCGGATCCTTGTCGCTGATGCGGCCCACTAGCATACCCGGCTCCCCTGCAGAGGCAAAGGCAGATGTGAGGTTTGGGAACCTGTTTGATACCTTTTTCTTTTCTTTTTTTTTAGTTTAAGTGTGTGTGTTGTGTTACCAGGCAGACAAGGTATGCAGAGTCCCTGCGAATCCCTGAGCAGCTCCTTCTCGCCCTCTTTCACCTTGACCAGGCGGATGGGGTAAAGGTTGGGCAGGATCCGGCTACTGAAACCACAAGCTCCCACCTGGATGGGTGAGACAGGACGCGTCTGAAATCCTTGAGCTCAGCAAGTGTTGGGTTAATCTTAGTCTAAACAGAAGAGTAGATAGTTTAACTTGTTGGGGAAATAAAGGCAGTAAGTAGGACGCAGACGTTATTCGGACTGTAACGCGATTCTTTTGACAGCCGTGTCTCCACCGCAAACGTAAACAATAAAGGCTGATTCTGATTCAAGAAGTGACAAGGTGGACGTTAAACAAAACTAACTTACTAAAATGAGGGTCTAAAAACAAAAGTTGGGTTTGGGCCTTTAGTTAAAGTTAATAGTCTGGTTGGATCTAAACTCTCAGCACACCTTTCCATCTATGTTGATCAGGCTGCAGTTGCACTCTGTCGCGCCGTAGAACTCGCCCACTCTTTGGATCCTGAACCTCCGGACGAACTCCTCCCACACAAAGGGACGAAGGCCGTTGCCGATGGCAACTCTGACCCGGTGATGAGCTTCGGACGGGCGGACAGGCTGAGCCAACAGGTAGCGACAGATCTCGCCGATGTACTGGATTACCTGGGTTTTTGACGCACAACCAGGGACAAGTCACATGGCAGATTTGGCCGAGTCGTTTACAGATGCGCCTGAAGGAAATCGATCGTCCGGCTTGCGGCGGGGGCGTGAACTCACGGTGCAGTTGTGTTTAACGCAGTCGTCCCAGAAGCGACTGGCTGAGAACTTCCTCCGGATTACGACTGTCAAGCCAAAGAGCAAACATTGTCCCACGCCCATGATGGTCCCTGTGCAAACAAACAACACATACAGCAAAAACAACCGAAGAGCCAAACCCAAGAGATTCTTTTCAGATACTTTAGAAACAGATGAAAGCAGCTTTTTTTTTTTTTTTCCTTTCTCACACTTAAATGTTTCAGATCATCAAAAACATGTAATTCTTGTCACAAACCACAGATGTTGTTAGAAAGATGTTGAAAAACTGCTTTATTCCTTTGCGTGCATTTTGTGATTTTAATATATTCCTTTGGAGGAACGAGAGTGAAAAGATCAAAATTGAGACGTTCAGCTTGTTGTGAAAAAGTGGGATAAGGGCAAAAAAAAAAAAAATTTGATTTGTGTAGCATTCGCCTGCTGCGTGCACTTAGCGTTAGTTTTGCTCCTTGAGTGTTAATTAGCTTCTCTCCCTCCGTTTCCCTGTTTTCCCTCTTGCTGCAGCTGCTCCCCATCTTCTCTGATTAGTTCATCTGGTCTTGAATTTCTGCCTCAGCAGTTAAGCTCCTGGTTTTTCACTGTTTCCTTGCTGGATTCCTACATTTCACTGCCTGCATTCCCCCTGTAATGTCACTGTTTACCTTATTGTTACAGGACTTCATTTAACAACAGCTTAGCTCTACACTCGAGTCCTTTCGAACCTCAAAAAAATGACATTATCCATAAATGGAGAAAACGGTGAACCTTTCCAGCAGTGAAGTGAGTTCATCAACTCATCCAAAAGGTCGTGAAACGGCCAAGGAAAACATCTGAAGCGCTGCACGTCTCAGTTTCCTCAGTTAATGTCAGTGTTCAAGATTTAGCAAACATAAACAGAACAGGGCAAAAATGGCAGCCGAGACCAAAAGGAACACAAAGTGTCGTCTCACGCTTGCCAAACATCATCTTCGTCATCCTCAAGACTTTTTTTGAAAAATATTTTATAGACCGAGACAAAAGCTGCCTTGGGGAGGAATATATTTTACACAACAGGCTGAGGTCCAGACAGATTTTTGTTCCTCTAATTAGTAAATGAAATAAGAAAGCTGTAATCAGGAAGATAATTTGAGTAACAAAAGGAGCGAAAGCCTGGACAGAATAAATCAGATATATGGCAGATTTTTTTTTAAAAAAAAGGGTGTGATAAATACAAATATGCATTGTTCAGTAAAAACGGGGCCTACCTGCAGAGTGATATAGAGGAAGGCAGTTGTAGACGACGTCATCGGGACGCAAGCCAAACGAATGAAAACCGAAGGCAGCGATGCGGAAATAGCTGCCAAGCCAAGTGGAAGAAGAGACAATCAGCATTTGTCAAGGTACGATGGCACACCGCAGAGGGTTTGATCGGATCTCAGTCAGAAAGCGTTCCCTCAGCATGACGGCGCCACTCCCTTGTTTCAACATGGGGATGGTGTTTTCAGGGTGATGCGTCGTGTTAGTTTTTCTCCTATTATGTTTTATTTTACATCTTGGCTTAAAAAAAAAAATAATAATTTGGTTTCATCTGAGCAGAAAACGTCTTCACGTGTTCGGTTCAGCTCCTAAAAGGCGCGTTGCAAATTGGAAATAGAAAATCTCATGGCTTCTGCCACACAGCTTCGTAGAAAATCTTCCACCTGAGCCGTGCAACTCTGCAGCTCCCTCAGAGTTACCACTGGTGAACTATTTGCTAACAGGAAACTGGTTTCCTTGTGTCATGCAGTCTTTTCATGAAAGACCTCCTGTGTGTTACACAATCTGATGTGGGTCAAAGGTCACCTGTACATTAACATTTTTGTCTGGCTTAGTCATATCAGCCGTTTCTAAATACATGACAAACATGAAGGCGACTGCTGTTCATGCTGGTTCATGCTGATTCATTTCCAGCAGAGCTTTGGTAAAATGTTATTGTTAAATATGAAGGCTTTTATTTTGTAGAGTATCTATAGGACTTATTTTGAAATGTCATCACTGCTGTCAGTTGAGGCTGGTTTAGTTGGGCAGGTTTCTACAATGGCTCTTAGAAATAATAAAGGTCCAACTAATGTTTTAAATATAGAAATAATAACAAATACAGGTTCTTTAGTGTTAATTCCTCTTTTCTCGTTGAATAATAGCACTGAATTCCACAACAGAAGATGATATTTAGATATGTATATGTACATACTTTTTTTCTGTAGGTTAAGATGGAAAGTAGGATAGATTTTTTTATTTTTTTACTTTTATGTTGTTGTTTTTTACTTATTACTTAAAAAAACAATAATTAAAAATTCCTACAGTAGATATTTACCTTTTTAATTATCTGCTCATGTAACACTTGTTACATGAAAATGATGAAAATGTCTCCCCGTACTGTAAAGGTTGCAGACTATTAGTCATATAGAACCTATTCATTATCCTAACCTATTGTCTTTTGTTGGTCATAAAAGAAAGGCTTTTGTTTTGAAAAGCTCAACGTGACCCCATCTGGTTGCATGGCAGTAGTAGAGCTAAGCCCAAATGCTTTCGAGTTGAAAAGCAGCAGAGAACTCAAACGGTATAAAACAAACAAACATGCATTTAGGAGTTAAACATCTTTGGCTGTTTTTGAGCAACACGTTGCCGTTCAACATTGTGCTAATTCATCAAACCGATCAAAATAAACTCACCGGCTGTGCACCACTACCGCTGCCTTCGGCATCCCGGTTGTTCCAGACGTGTAAATGTAGAAAAGTCTGTCTGCAAGCCAGAAGAAACCCAATGCGCAGAGACGTTAAAAAGCTTTCTAGTGATTTCGGTGTCTGTTGTCACGTTCAGCAGAGCTTTTACTTGTACGACACGCACCCAGATTCCCCCCCCCCCGCCCCTCCCTTTAGCACCAAACATGTTCCTTTCTCCCCTGACAGACCGAGCAAGCAAAGACATGAAGAATAACTCAGGAATGCGATACTACAACCACAAGACAGAAACAGAACTGATTAGTTGGGATGCTGCCAGTCTAGAGTGATTATTTAAATATAACTTTTAGTGACATTTAAAGAGTTACAACACCACGCAAGAGACCGACGGTGAGGTCTGCATGAGCGTTTTTGTGCTGTCTGCGTGTTAATACGGGTTGGATCGCAAGAGAAAGAGAGCGATCTGGCAGGCAAAGACCTGCTGAGAAAAATGTGGTGCAATCAAAGTATTTTAAAAAAAGAAAACATGAAATATAACTTTGCAGCCACGCGCATGCACACATTAAGCATTGGGGGTGGGGGGCTAAACAAGCTGCAGAGTGTTACCATTGAAGCCTTTCCTCAGCTTGTAATACGGCGGGTGTGTGGGCGAGCAGGTCAGCAGGGCTTCCAGACTCTGGGCCTGGAAGCTGCAGTGCCGCTCCCCATCCTCCTCCTCACCGCCGGTGCAGAACAGAGTCGTGCCGGGCTGCAGGGATCCTGACACCTCTGACACCGCTGAAAGAAAAACAGAGCGCGGTGCGCATAGGAATGCGGAGAGGGGCAACACTTTTCCTCAAGAGATTGTTCACAAAAAAAAAAAAGATTCATAGCTTGTATTTCGGATGAAATCTTCTGCATTCGGTTCGTTTTGATACGGGTGCGTCTCAGCGAAACGTTAATGTATTTTAATAACGTTATGGGTTAATTATGAACGGTGACATGTTGTGGTAATATTCGGTGATTTTGCCAAACAACTAGCCAAGAACAACAAGAGTAAACCCTGTGGATTTATTGCTCTGCGTGAGTCTAATGAGGATCATTTCAGAGCCAAATTAGCGAAATTAATGAAGTTTTTGATCATATTCTAATTTAATAAGATGTAGCCGTTAATCAGCATCTTCCAGCATTAAGCTCCCGTCCTGCTGAAAACGGATATCTGAGATGCTCTCTGTATGCAGACGGAAAACCTCCTTCCTTCATTAAATCAGACTGAGACGTTTCTATTTCAGGTTGGTTCAATTACCAAGATGATTCACGAAAGAACAAAGACTGCCAGAATATATTAGATATTTTTTTATTACCTTTTTTTTTCAAATAAAGAAGCTAATTTACACTTCTTAAGTATTTCCTAGAATTGCCTTTTAAACAATGTGATTGGGTCGCTTTAGTTTGCAGGAGTCTTTGATCGTTCCTCCTGACAGAACTGAGTGAAGTTTGCAGTCCGCCTTACTCATACACACACGCGCGCACACACACACACACACACACACACACACACACACACACACACACACACACACCTTTTCAGCTCTGCTCTCAGGTTATAGGAGAGAGATCAGAGCTTCTTGAAAACAGATGTTTCTTGTCTTTTAGGGACTTTGTAGCTCATTTTAAATGGGCGGACCCGTTTTAACTTAGTCTTTCTTCATGATATCATCCATGTCTTACGTGCTCCCTGCACCTTCTGCTGCATGTGGTGTCCCATGTAACATGATCCTGCCACCACCGTACCTTACTGTTGGGATGGTTACGCTTGTTTCTTTTAAATGCAGTGATGGTCACTCTGGCCAAACGTTTCAATTTCAATTAGTCAAAAAAAAAAAAAGGATGCGTCTCCAAACAAACAAACAAACAAACAAACAAACATAGGGTCTTTGTCCAATGAGTGCATTTGCAAACTGTAAGCTGGTTTTTGGAGTAAGGGATTCCTCCTCACTGTGTGGTCCGATAATGGACTCCTTCCACTCTAATGACACTCTGACCAGCTTTAGACAACGACTTCACAAAGTCTTTTTGCTTTTGTTTTAAGGTGGATTTGTATATTTTGCTCATTTTCATCTCTGGCTCATTGATTGCATTTGTTCGAACAAACATTTGTGGCACATTTAGGCATTTGGAAATTGTTCCCATGGCTTCATGGTTCACAGTTCACTTCCTGATACCTTGATTGCTTTTAATGTTTCCATTAAGCCACACAAAGGAGAAGTGTGTATGAAGTGTTGCCTCTACCAGGTTTGTGTCCTTTTCACTCAAAGTCTGTAAATGAATCAGTTAGAAAGCCTTAAAGTCATTCCCTGAGTTTTTGTTAGAAAAAGAAAAAAAAAAAACCTTTGTAATCTTGCAGTATTTAAACTTGTAACTCTGACAAAAGTAGTGCAAAAAAAATCTCTCTAAAATTGTTTTTACAATTTTGGCATTTAGCAAATAGAAAGAAACTGACCAAAAACAAAACATTTCATCTGATTCAGTGTCAGACAATGAGGGGGAAAAAAAAACGTCATTTTGTGCAGCGAATGTATCTTTATGTCGGGCGCGTGTCGCTTTGCCTCCCACCTTCAGTCATTTCTGCTCCAAACACCACGGCCCGAGCGCCAGATACTCCAACGCAGTGCAGCAGCGATTCCTGCCGCAGGTTGTGGTTGATGAACGCGGCCTCCACGCCCACCATGGCCAGCCCCAGCCACAGAGCAACCACCGACGGATGACTCTCCATGTACAAGGCCACCACATCCCCCTCAGCCCAGCCCTGAGCCAGAGCCAAGTGAGCCACGGCGTTGCATCGCTCCTGCAGATCTTTAAAACTCCAAACCTGGAGGAAATACAAATGCAAAAGTAAATAAGTTTCATTCAGATTTCTCTGGGGATTTTGCACCACTTTTGAAATGTCTTTATTTTCTTTTTTTTTCTCACCTCTCCCGTAGCCTCAAAGATCAAGGCGGGTTTGTCTGGATGCTGCAGCACCTTCTGAGCAAACAAGGCAGGGATGGTTCTTTTATTCTGCACATTTCTGTGCATGGAAAGTCTTACTTTCACAATAGCAGCCAGACACCTGTTGAAAAGAGGGGGAAAAAAATGGAGGGGATGACGGAAAATCAGGAAGAACAGGAGTTAAGACGTGCACAACAGAACACTTGCATACATCAGGTCTCTCTTGATGGTGCATGCAGCAACACGAATGTTCTTCCAGGACCCCATCCAGACCGCAAGGACGCCCAGCCCTGCAATCAGGCCGGGCAGCCAGGGGATGGAGACGGGCCTCAGGGGAGCCAAGAAGACCAAGCTCGCAAGGACACAAATCAGCAGCTTCATTGTCTGCAATAAGAAATAAAAACCCAAACA
Source organism: Poecilia latipinna (assembly GCF_001443285.1). Classification (NCBI taxonomy): domain Eukaryota; kingdom Metazoa; phylum Chordata; class Actinopteri; order Cyprinodontiformes; family Poeciliidae; genus Poecilia; species Poecilia latipinna. The sequence goes on along the minus strand of NW_015112785.1, from coordinate 402,765 downwards.
AAACAAAAACAAACAGGATTCAAAAAGAGCATGAGGGGAAAAATGGGTTTTAAGAAACAGAGAGAGAAGGAGACGATTTATTTACCTGTTCAGGGATTTTATAAAAGGCTCCACTGGGAAGGAGAATCCAGAAGTAATTAATGCACAGGGTGAGCAGCAGCAGCCGCTCAGAGCAGATGTTTCCAGAGCAGCTGTCAGTAATAAAGTGCCTGATAAGCAGCGCATAGCAGAGAGCAGAGCAGGTTGCAACTCATATCTCCAGCGTCACAGTGGGGTGTGTTCCTCATCTGCCCCGGAGCCAAAACCGAGCTGTATTTTTACGAGGAGCTTTTTTTTTTTCTTTTTTTTTTTCTTACTTTATGGGTCTTGTCAGAATAATGCCGGGGGTGCAATGATGGCTTCGAGAAAAAAAAAAAAAAAAAAAAAGCATGGGGTTTAAGAGTAACTTGCTAAGAAATATTGACTCAAATACTGCTGTATTTGAACCTGTATTTATGCTTTTGTCCTACTTTGGATTACAGTAATCCCTCGCTATAACGCGGTTCACCTTTCGTGGTCTCGCTGCTTCGCGGATTTTTTTGTGCAGTTTTTTTCCACAGTGCATTGTGCTCTGCGTCCTGATTGGCTCAACAGTCTCCGAGATCCTTCTCTACCTGTGTGCCAATAACGTTACGGTATTTAAATATAAGTAATACAGACTGGCCATTCAGGAGATGAAAGCTGAAAACTTTGAATGCCTGATGGAAAAAAACTGGCCAGAATCGGCGCAAATCCCGACCAGACTCGCTTGACGA